>NW_026775744.1:0-34000 GCF_030987335.1 Cornus florida | reverse complement strand
TGAATGTATAAAGATTCAGTCTTTGAAAGAGAATTAGAGTTTTGAGTTAAACTTATTCGTGATCCCTTTGACGTCGCTAAGAGTGTTTTAAGAGTTAAACTTATTCGGGTTCCCTGTGACGTCCCGAAAAGTGTTTTACTGAGTAAAGTTTGAATCGTTGAATGAAAATCCTCAATCAAGGTACCATTATGTCACTAGATCATTTTTATGTATAAGGACTAAATCTTAGAAAGAAAATGAGAGTTTTGAGTTTAACTTATTCGAGTTACCTATGAAGTCGCGAAGAGTGGTTTAATGACCCAAGATTGAATATTTGATTGAAAATACCTCAATTAAGGTACCTATTTTGTCACCTGACCTTCTTAATGTATAAAAAAAGAATCTTTGAACAAAAATGAGAATTGAGAGTTAAACTTATTCGAGATCCCTTTGACGTCACGATGAGTGTTTTAATGAGTTAAGATTGAATGTTTGAATGAAATTAAGTTAATCAAAGTACCTACTATGCCGCTAGACCTTTTTACTATATAAAGATTGAAAATCTGAAAGAAAATGAGAGTTTCGAGTTTAACTTATTCGAGTTTCCAACGAAGTCGCGAATAGTATTTTAATAACTAAAGATTGAATCTTTGAATGAAAATACCTCAATAAAGGTACCTATTATGTCGCTGGACATTTTTAATGTATAAAGATTGAATCTTCGAAAGAAAATGAGCGTTTTGGGTTAAACTTATTCGACGTCCCGAAGAGTGTTTTAGTGAATAGAGATTGAATCTTTGAATGAAAATACCGCAATCAAGGTACCTATTATATCACTAGACCTTTTGAATGTATAAGGATTCAATCTTTGAAAGAAAATGAGAGTTTTGTGTTAAACTTATTCGAGTTCCCTATCACGTCCCGAAGAGTGTTTTAATGAGTAAGGATTGAATCTTCGAATGAAATTAGCTAATTCAAGGTTCCTATTTTGTCACTAGACCTTTTTAATGTACAAAGATTCAATCCTCAAAAGAAAATGAGTATTTTGTGTTTAACTTAATCGAGTTACCTATGAAGTCGCGAGGAGTGGCTTAACGACTTAAGATTGAACTGAACTTATTCGATTGAGGTATTTCCAATGAAGTCGCTAAGAGTGTTTTAATGACTAAAGATTGAATCTTTGAATGAAAATACCTTAATAAAGGTACTTATTATGTCACTGGACCTTTTTCATGTATAAAGATTGAATCTTCGAGAGAAAATGAGCATTTTGAGTTAAACTTATTCGAGTTCCATTTGACATCCCGAAGAGTGTTTAAGTGAATAAAGATTGAATCTTTGTATGAAAATTCCTCAGTCAAGGTACCTATTATATCCCTAGACCTCTTGAATGTATAAAGATTCAGTCTTTGAAAGAGAATTAGAGTTTTGAGTTAAACTTATTCGTGATCACTTTGACGTCGCTAAGAGTGTTTTAATGAGTAAAGATTGAATCTTTGAATGAAAATACCTCAAAAAAGCTACCTATAATGCCACTAGACCTTTTTACTGAATAAAGATCGAATTTTTGAAAGAAAATGAGAGTTTTGAGATAAACTTATTCAAGTTCCCTGTGACGTCCCGAAAAGTGTCTTACTGAGTAAAGATTGAATGTTCGAATGAAAATCCTCAATCAAGGTACCATTATGTCACTAGACCATTTTTACGTATAATCTTAGAAAGAAAATTAGAGTTTTGAGTTTAACTTATTCGAGTTACCTATGAAGTCGCGAAGAGTGGTTTTGTGACCCAAGACCGAATATTTGAATGAAAATACCTCAATTACGGTACCTATTTTGCCACTAGACCTTTTTAATGTATAAAGATTGAATCTTTGAACGAAAATGAGAATTGAGAGTTAAACTTATTCGAGATGCCCTTGACGTCACGATGAGTGTTTTAATGAGTTAAGATTGAATCTCTGAAAGAAATTAACTCAATCAAGGTACCTATTATGCCACTAGACCTTTTTACTGTATAAAGATTGAATCTTTGAAAGAAAATGAGAGTTTTGAGTTTAACTTATTCGAGTTACCAACGAAGTCGCGAAGAGTATTTTAATCACTAAAGATTGAATCTTTGAATGAAAATACCTCAATAAAGGTACCTATTGTGTCACTGGGCCATTTTAATGTATAAAGATTGAATCTCCGGAAGAAAATGAGCGTTTTGGGTTAAACTTATTCGACGTCCCGAAGAGTGTTTTAGTGAATAGAGATTGAATCTTTGAATGAAAATACCGCAATCAAGGTACCTATTATATCACTAGACCTTTTGAATGTATAAGGATTCAATCTTTGAAAGAAAATGAGAGTTTTGTGTTAAACTTATTCGAGTTCCCTATCACGTCCCGAAGAGTGTTTTAATGAGTAAGGATTGAATCTTCGAATGAAATTAGCTAATTCAAGGTTCCTATTTTGTCACTAGACCTTTTTAATGTACAAAGATTCAATCCTCAAAAGAAAATGAGTATTTTGTGTTTAACTTAATCGAGTTACCGATGAAGTCGCGAGGAGTGGCTTAACGACTTAAGATTGAACTGAACTTATTCGATTGAGGTATTTCCAATGAAGTCGCTAAGAGTGTTTTAATGACTAAAGATTGAATCTTTGAATGAAAATACCTTAATAAAGGTACTTATTATGTCACTGGACCTTTTTCATGTATAAAGATTGAATCTTCGAGAGAAAATGAGCATTTTGAGTTAAACTTATTCGAGTTCCATTTGACATCCCGAAGAGTGTTTAAGTGAATAAAGATTGAATCTTTGTATGAAAATTCCTCAGTCAAGGTACCTATTATATCCCTAGACCTCTTGAATGTATAAAGATTCAGTCTTTGAAAGAGAATTAGAGTTTTGAGTTAAACTTATTCGTGATCACTTTGACGTCGCTAAGAGTGTTTTAATGAGTAAAGATTGAATCTTTGAATGAAAATACCTCAAAAAAGCTACCTATAATGCCACTAGACCTTTTTACTGAATAAAGATCGAATTTTTGAAAGAAAATAAGAGTTTTGAGTTAAACTTATTCAAGTTCCCTGTGACGTCCCGAAAAGTGTCTTACTGAGTAAAGATTGAATGTTCGAATGAAAATCCTCAATCAACGTACCATTATGTCACTAGACCATTTTTACGTATAAAGACTAAATCTTAGAAAGAAAATTAGAGTTTTGAGTTTAACTTATTCGAGTTACCTATGAAGTCGCGAAGAGTGGTTTTGTGACCCAAGACCGAATATTTGAATGAAAATACCTCAATTACGGTACCTATTTTGCCACTAGACCTTTTTAATGTATAAAGATTGAATCTTTGAACGAAAATGAGAATTGAGAGTTAAACTTATTCGAGATGCCCTTGACGTCACGATGAGTGTTTTAATGAGTTAAGATTGAATCTCTGAAAGAAATTAACTCAATCAAGGTACCTATTATGCCACTAGACCTTTTTACTGTATAAAGATTGAATCTTTGAAAGAAAATGAGAGTTTTGAGTTTAACTTATTCGAGTTACCAACGAAGTCGCGAAGAGTATTTTAATCACTAAAGATTGAATCTTTGAATGAAAATACCTCAATAAAGGTACCTATTGTGTCACTGGGCCATTTTAATGTATAAAGATTGAATCTCCGGAAGAAAATGAGCGTTTTGGGTTAAACTTATTCGACGTCCCGAAGAGTGTTTTAGTGAATAGAGATTGAATCTTTGAATGAAAATACCGCAATCAAGGTACCTATTATATCACTAGACCTTTTGAATGTATAAGGATTCAATCTTTGAAAGAAAATGAGAGTTTTGTGTTAAACTTATTCGAGTTCCCTATCACGTCCCGAAGAGTGTTTTAATGAGTAAGGATTGAATCTTCGAATGAAATTAGCTAATTCAAGGTTCCTATTTTGTCACTAGACCTTTTTAATGTACAAAGATTCAATCCTCAAAAGAAAATGAGTATTTTGTGTTTAACTTAATCGAGTTACCGATGAAGTCGCGAGGAGTGGCTTAACGACTTAAGATTGAACTGAACTTATTCGATTGAGGTATTTCCAATGAAGTCGCTAAGAGTGTTTTAATGACTAAAGATTGAATCTTTGAATGAAAATACCTTAATAAAGGTACTTATTATGTCACTGGACCTTTTTCATGTATAAAGATTGAATCTTCGAGAGAAAATGAGCATTTTGAGTTAAACTTATTCGAGTTCCATTTGACATCCCGAAGAGTGTTTAAGTGAATAAAGATTGAATCTTTGTATGAAAATTCCTCAGTCAAGGTACCTATTATATCCCTAGACCTCTTGAATGTATAAAGATTCAGTCTTTGAAAGAGAATTAGAGTTTTGAGTTAAACTTATTCGTGATCACTTTGACGTCGCTAAGAGTGTTTTAATGAGTAAAGATTGAATCTTTGAATGAAAATACCTCAAAAAAGCTACCTATAATGCCACTAGACCTTTTTACTGAATAAAGATCGAATTTTTGAAAGAAAATAAGAGTTTTGAGTTAAACTTATTCAAGTTCCCTGTGACGTCCCGAAAAGTGTCTTACTGAGTAAAGATTGAATGTTCGAATGAAAATCCTCAATCAACGTACCATTATGTCACTAGACCATTTTTACGTATAAAGACTAAATCTTAGAAAGAAAATTAGAGTTTTGAGTTTAACTTATTCGAGTTACCTATGAAGTCGCGAAGAGTGGTTTTGTGACCCAAGACCGAATATTTGAATGAAAATACCTCAATTACGGTACCTATTTTGCCACTAGACCTTTTTAATGTATAAAGATTGAATCTTTGAACGAAAATGAGAATTGAGAGTTAAACTTATCCGAGATGCCCTTGACGTCACGATGAGTGTTTTAATGAGTTAAGATTGAATCTCTGAAAGAAATTAACTCAATCAAGGTACCTATTATGCCACTAGACCTTTTTACTGTATAAAGATTGAATCTTTGAAAGAAAATGAGAGTTTTGAGTTTAACTTATTCGAGTTACCAACGAAGTCGCGAAGAGTATTTTAATCACTAAAGATTGAATCTTTGAATGAAAATACCTCAATAAAGGTACCTATTGTGTCACTGGGCCATTTTAATGTATAAAGATTGAATCTCCGGAAGAAAATGAGCGTTTTGGGTTAAACTTATTCGAGTTCCATTTGACGTCCCGAATAGTGTTTCAGTGAATAAAGATTGAATACTTGAATGAGAATACCTCAATCGAGGTACCTATTATATCACTAGACCTTTTGAATGTATAAGGATTCAATCTTTGAAGGAAAATTAGAGTTTTGAGTTAAACATATTCGTGATCCCTTTAACGTCACGAAGAGTGTTTTAATGAGTAAAGATTGAATCTTTGAATGAAATTACCATAACCAAGGTACCTATTATGTCGTTAGACCTTTTTAATGTATAACGATTGAATCTCTGAAAGAAAATGAGAGTTTCGAGTTTAACTTATTCGAGTTACCAACGAAGTCGCGAAGAGTATTTTAATGACTAAAGATTGAATCTTTGAATGAAAATACCTCAATATAGGTACCTATTATGTCGCTGGACATTTTTAATGTATAAAGATTGAATTTTCGAAAGAAAATGAGCGTTTTGGGTTAAACTTATTCGACGTCCCGAAGAGTGTTTTAGTGAATAGAGATTGAATCTTTGAATGAAAATACCGCAATCAAGGTACCTATTATATCACTAGACCTTTTGAATGTATAAGGATTCAATCTTTGAAAGAAAATGAGAGTTTTGTGTTAAACTTATTCAAGTTCCCTATCACGTCCCGAAGAGTGTTTTAATGAGTAAGGATTAAATCTTCGAATGAAATTAGCTAATTCAAGGTTCCTATTTTGTCACTAGACCTTTTTAATGCACAAAGATTCAATCCTCAAAAGAAAATGAGTATTTTGTGTTTAACTTATTCGAGTTACCTATGAAGTCGCGAAGAGTGGTTTAATGACCCAAGATTGAATATTTGATTGAAAATACCTCAATTAAGGTACCTATTTTGTCACCTGACCTTCTTAATGTATAAAAAAAGAATCTTTGAACAAAAATGAGAATTGAGAGTTAAACTTATTCGAGATCCCTTTGACATCACGATGAGTGTTTTAATGAGTTAAGATTGAATGTTTGAATGAAATTAAGTTAATCAAAGTACCTACTATGCCACTAGACCTTTTTACTGTATAAAGATTGAATCTCTGAAAGAAAATGAGAGTTTCGAGTTTAACTTATTCGAGTTACCAACGAAGTCGCGAAGAGTATTTTAATGACTAAAGATTGAATCTTTGAATGAAAATACCTCAATAAAGGTACCTATTATGTCGCTGGACATTTTTAATGTATAAAGATTGAATCTTCGAAAGAAAATGAGCGTTTTGGGTTAAACTTATTCGACGTCCCGAAGAGTGTTTTAGTGAATAGAGATTGAATCTTTGAATGAAAATACCGCAATCAAGGTACCTATTATATCACTAGACCTTTTGAATGTATAAGGATTCAATCTTTGAAAGAAAATGAGAGTTTTGTGTTAAACTTATTCGAGTTCCCTATCACGTCCCGAAGAGTGTTTTAATGAGTAAGGATTGAATCTTCGAATGAAATTAGCTAATTCAAGGTTCCTATTTTGTCACTAGACCTTTTTAATGTACAAAGATTCAATCCTCAAAAGAAAATGAGTATTTTGTGTTTAACTTAATCGAGTTACCTATGAAGTCGCGAGGAGTGGCTTAACGACTTAAGATTGAACTGAACTTATTCGATTGAGGTATTTCCAATGAAGTCGCTAAGAGTGTTTTAATGACTAAAGATTGAATCTTTGAATGAAAATACTTTAATAAAGGTACTTATTATGTCACTGGACCTTTTTCATGTATAAAGATTGAATCTTCGAGAGAAAATGAGCATTTTGAGTTAAACTTATTCGAGTTCCATTTGACATCCCGAAGAGTGTTTAAGTGAATAAAGATTGAATCTTTGTATGAAAATTCCTCAGTCAAGGTACCTATTATATCCCTAGACCTCTTGAATGTATAAAGATTCAGTCTTTGAAAGAGAATTAGAGTTTTGAGTTAAACTTATTCGTGATCACTTTGACGTCGCCAAGAGTTTTTTAATGAGTAAAGATTGAATCTTTGAATTAAAATACCTCAAAAAAGCTACCTATTATGTCACTAGACCTTTTTACTGAATAAAGATCGAATTTTTGAAAGAAAATGAGAGTTTTGAGTTAAACATATTCAAGTTCCCTGTGACGTCCCGAAAAGTGTCTTACTGAGTAAAGATTGAATGTTCGAATGAAAATCCTCAATCAAGGTACCATTATGTCACTAGACCATTTTTACGTATAAAGACTAAATCTTAGAAAGAAAATTAGAGTTTTGAGTTTAACTTATTCGAGTTACCTATGAAGTCGCGAAGAGTGGTTTTGTGACCCAAGACCGAATATTTGAATGAAAATACCTCAATTACGGTACCTATTTTGCCACTAGACCTTTTTAATGTATAAAGATTGAATCTTTGAACGAAAATGAGAATTGAGAGTTAAACTTATTCGAGATGCCCTTGACGTCACGATGAGTGTTTTAATGAGTTAAGATTGAATCTCTGAAAGAAATTAACTCAATCAAGGTACCTATTATGCCACTAGACCTTTTTACTGTATAAAGATTGAATCTTTGAAAGAAAATGAGAGTTTTGAGTTTAACTTATTCGAGTTACCAACGAAGTCGCGAAGAGTATTTTAATCACTAAAGATTGAATCTTTGAATGAAAATACCTCAATAAAGGTACCTATTGTGTCACTGGGCCATTTTAATGTATAAAGATTGAATCTCCGGAAGAAAATGAGCGTTTTGGGTTAAACTTATTCGAGTTCCATTTGACGTCCCGAATAGTGTTTCAGTGAATAAAGATTGAATACTTGAATGAGAATACCTCAATCGAGGTACCGATTATATCACTAGACCTTTTGAATGTATAAGGATTCAATCTTTGAAGGAAAATTAGAGTTTTGAGTTAAACATATTCGTGATCCCTTTAACGTCAAGAAGAGTGTTTTAATGAGTAAAGATTGAATCTTTGAATGAAATTACCATAACCAAGGTACCTATTATGTCGTTAGACCTTTTTAATGTATAACGATTGAATCTCTGAAAGAAAATGAGAGTTTCGAGTTTAACTTATTCGAGTAAGCTATGAAGTCGCGAAGAGTGTTTTACTGACCAAAGATTGAATCTTTGAATGAAATTACCTCAATCACGTTACCTTTTATGTCACTAGGCCTTTTTAATGTATAAAGATTGATTATTTGAAAGAAAATGAGAGTTCTGAGTTAAACTTATTCGAGCTCCCTTTCACGTCCCGAAGAGTGTTTTAATGAGTAAAGATTGAATCTTTGAATGAAATTGCTAATTCAAGGTTCCTACTTTGTCACTAGACCTTTTTTCTGTACAAAGATTCGATCTTCAAAAGAAAATGAGTATTTTGTGTTTAACTTAATCGAGTTACCTACGAAGTCGCGAAGAGTGGTTTAATGACTTTAGATTGAACCGAACTTACTCGATTGAGGTATTTCCTATGAAGTCACGAAGAGTGTTTTAATGACTAAAGATTGAATCTTTGAATGAGAATACCTTAATAAAGGTGCCTATTATGTCACTGGACCTTTTTAATGTATAAAGATCGAATCTTCGAAAGAAAATGAGCATTTTGAGTTAAACTTATTCGAGTTCCATTTGACATCCCGAAGAGTGTTTTAGTGAATAAAGATTGAATCTTTGTCTGAAAATACCTCAATCAAGGTACCAATTATATCACTAGACATTTTGAATGTATAAAGATTCAGTCTTTGAAAGAGAATTAGAGTTTTGAGTTAAACTTATTCGTGATCCCTTTGACGTCGCTAAGAGTGTTTTAAGAGTTAAACTTATTCGGGTTCCCTGTGACGTCCCGAAAAGTGTTTTACTGAGTAAAGTTTGAATCGTTGAATGAAAATCCTCAATCAAGGTACCATTATGTCACTAGATCATTTTTATGTATAAGGACTAAATCTTAGAAAGAAAATGAGAGTTTTGAGTTTAACTTATTCGAGTTACCTATGAAGTCGCGAAGAGTGGTTTAATGACCCAAGATTGAATATTTGATTGAAAATACCTCAATTAAGGTACCTATTTTGTCACCTGACCTTCTTAATGTATAAAAAAAGAATCTTTGAACAAAAATGAGAATTGAGAGTTAAACTTATTCGAGATCCCTTTGACGTCACGATGAGTGTTTTAATGAGTTAAGATTGAATGTTTGAATGAAATTAAGTTAATCAAAGTACCTACTATGCCACTAGACCTTTTTACTGTATAAAGATTGAATCTCTGAAAGAAAATGAGAGTTTCGAGTTTAACTTATTCGAGTTACCAACGAAGTCGCGAAGAGTATTTTAATGACTAAAGATTGAATCTTTGAATGAAAATACCTCAATAAAGGTACCTATTATGTCGCTGGACATTTTTAATGTATAAAGATTGAATCTTCGAAAGAAAATGAGCGTTTTGGGTTAAACTTATTCGACGTCCCGAAGAGTGTTTTAGTGAATAGAGATTGAATCTTTGAATGAAAATACCGCAATCAAGGTACCTATTATATCACTAGACCTTTTGAATGTATAAGGATTCAATCTTTGAAAGAAAATGAGAGTTTTGTGTTAAACTTATTCGAGTTCCCTATCACGTCCCGAAGAGTGTTTTAATGAGTAAGGATTGAATCTTCGAATGAAATTAGCTAATTCAAGGTTCCTATTTTGTCACTAGACCTTTTTAATGTACAAAGATTCAATCCTCAAAAGAAAATGAGTATTTTGTGTTTAACTTAATCGAGTTACCTATGAAGTCGCGAGGAGTGGCTTAACGACTTAAGATTGAACTGAACTTATTCGATTGAGGTATTTCCAATGAAGTCGCTAAAAGTGTTTTAATGACTAAAGATTGAATCTTTGAATGAAAATACCTTAATAAAGGTACTTATTATGTCACTGGACCTTTTTCATGTATAAAGATTGAATCTTCGAGAGAAAATGAGCATTTTGAGTTAAACTTATTCGAGTTCCATTTGACATCCCGAAGAGTGTTTAAGTGAATAAAGATTGAATCTTTGTATGAAAATTCCTCAGTCAAGGTACCTATTATATCCCTAGACCTCTTGAATGTATAAAGATTCAGTCTTTGAAAGAGAATTAGAGTTTTGAGTTAAACTTATTCGTGATCACTTTAACGTCGCCAAGAGTTTTTTAATGAGTAAAGATTGAATCTTTGAATTAAAATACCTCAAAAAAGCTACCTATTATGTCACTAGACCTTTTTACTGAATAAAGATCGAATTTTTGAAAGAAAATGAGAGTTTTGAGTTAAACATATTCAAGTTCCCTGTGACGTCCCGAAAAGTGTCTTACTGAGTAAAGATTGAATGTTCGAATGAAAATCCTCAATCAAGGTACCATTATGTCACTAGACAATTTTTACGTATAAAGACTAAATCTTAGAAAGAAAATTAGAGTTTTGAGTTTAACTTATTCGAGTTATCTATGAAGTCGCGAAGTGTGGTTTTGTGACCCAAGACCGAATATTTGAATGAAAATACCTCAATTACGGTACCTATTTTGCCACTAGACCTTTTTAATGTATAAAGATTGAATCTTTGAACGAAAATGAGAATTGAGAGTTAAACTTATTCGAGATGCCCTTGACGTCACGATGAGTGTTTTAATGAGTTAAGATTGAATCTCTGAAAGAAATTAACTCAATCAAGGTACCTATTATGCCACTAGACCTTTTTACTGTATAAAGATTGAATCTTTGAAAGAAAATGAGAGTTTTGAGTTTAACTTATTCGAGTTACCAACGAAGTCGCGAAGAGTATTTTAATCACTAAAGATTGAATCTTTGAATGAAAATACCTCAATAAAGGTACCTATTGTGTCACTGGGCCATTTTAATGTATAAAGATTGAATCTCCGGAAGAAAATGAGCGTTTTGGGTTAAACTTATTCGAGTTCCATTTGACGTCCCGAATAGTGTTTCAGTGAATAAAGATTGAATACTTGAATGAGAATACCTCAATCGAGGTACCTATTATATCACTAGACCTTTTGAATGTATAAGGATTCAATCTTTGAAGGAAAATTAGAGTTTTGAGTTAAACATATTCGTGATCCCTTTAACGTCACGAAGAGTGTTTTAATGAGTAAAGATTGAATCTTTGAATGAAATTACCATAACCAAGGTACCTATTATGTCGTTAGACCTTTTTAATGTATAACGATTGAATCTCTGAAAGAAAATGAGAGTTTCGAGTTTAACTTATTCGAGTAAGCTATGAAGTCGCGAAGAGTGTTTTACTGACCAAAGATTGAATCTTTGAATGAAATTACCTCAATCACGTTACCTTTTATGTCACTAGGCCTTTTTAATGTATAAAGATTGAATATTTGAAAGAAAATGAGAGTTCTGAGTTAAACTTATTCGAGCTCCCTTTCACGTCCCGAAGAGTGTTTTAATGAGTAAAGATTGAATCTTTGAATGAAATTGCTAATTCAAGGTTCCTACTTTGTCACTAGACCTTTTTTCTGTACAAAGATTCGATCTTCAAAAGAAAATGAGTATTTTGTGTTTAACTTAATCGAGTTACCTACGAAGTCGCGAAGAGTGGTTTAATGACTTTAGATTGAACTGAACTTACTCGATTGAGGTATTTCCTATGAAGTCGCGAAGAGTGTTTTAATGACTAAAGATTGAATCTTTGAATGAAAATACCTTAATAAAGGTGCCTATTATGTCACTGGACCTTTTTAATGTATAAAGATCGAATCTTCGAAAGAAAATGAGCATTTTGAGTTAAACTTATTCGAGTTCCATTTGACATCCCGAAGAGTGTTTTAGTGAATAAAGATTGAATCTTTGTCTGAAAATACCTCAATCAAGGTACCAATTATATCACTAGACATTTTGAATGTATAAAGATTCAGTCTTTGAAAGAGAATTAGAGTTTTGAGTTAAACTTATTCGTGATCCCTTTGACGTCGCTAAGAGTGTTTTAAGAGTTAAACTTATTCGGGTTCCCTGTGACGTCCCGAAAAGTGTTTTACTGAGTAAAGTTTGAATCGTTGAATGAAAATCCTCAATCAAGGTACCATTATGTCACTAGATCATTTTTATGTATAAGGACTAAATCTGAGAAAGAAAATGAGAGTTTTGAGTTTAACTTATTCGAGTTACCTATGAAGTCGCGAAGAGTGGTTTAATGACCCAAGATTGAATATTTGATTGAAAATACCTCAATTAAGGTACCTATTTTGTCACCTGACCTTCTTAATGTATAAAAAAAGAATCTTTGAACAAAAATGAGAATTGAGAGTTAAACTTATTCGAGATCCCTTTGACGTCACGATGAGTGTTTTAATGAGTTAAGATTGAATGTTTGAATGAAATTAAGTTAATCAAAGTACCTACTATGCCGCTAGACCTTTTTACTGTATAAAGATTGAATCTCTGAAAGAAAATGAGAGTTTCGAGTTTAACTTATTCGAGTTACCAACGAAGTCGCGAAGAGTATTTTAATAACTAAAGATTGAATCTTTGAATGAAAATACCTCAATAAAGGTACCTATTATGTCGCTGGACATTTTTAATGTATAAAGATTGAATCTTCGAAAGAAAATGAGCGTTTTGGGTTAAACTTATTCGACGTCCCGAAGAGTGTTTTAGTGAATAGAGATTGAATCTTTGAATGAAAATACCGGAATCAAGGTACCTATTATATCACTAGACCTTTTGAATGTATAAGGATTCAATCTTTGAAAGAAAATGAGAGTTTTGTGTTAAACTTATTCGAGTTCCCTATCACGTCCCGAAGAGTTTTTAATGAGTAAGGATTGAATCTTCGAATGAAATTAGCTAATTCAAGGTTCCTATTTTGTCACTAGACCTTTTTAATGTACAAAGATTCAATCCTCAAAAGAAAATGAGTATTTTGTGTTTAACTTAATCGAGTTACCTATGAAGTCGCGAGGAGTGGCTTAACGACTTAAGATTGAACTGAACTTATTCGATTGAGGTATTTCCAATGAAGTCGCTAAGAGTGTTTTAATGACTAAAGATTGAATCTTTGAATGAAAATACCTTAATAAAGGTACTTATTATGTCACTGGACCTTTTTCATGTATAAAGATTGAATCTTCGAGAGAAAATGAGCATTTTGAGTTAAACTTATTCGAGTTCCATTTGACATCCCGAAGAGTGTTTAAGTGAATAAAGATTGAATCTTTGTATGAAAATTCCTCAGTCAAGGTACCTATTATATCCCTAGACCTCTTGAATGTATAAAGATTCAGTCTTTGAAAGAGAATTAGAGTTTTGAGTTAAACTTATTCGTGATCACTTTGACGTCGCTGAGAGTGTTTTAATGAGTAAAGATTGAATCTTTGAATGAAAATACCTCAAAAAAGCTACCTATAATGCCACTAGACCTTTTTACTGAATAAAGATCGAATTTTTGAAAGAAAATGAGAGTTTTGAGATAAACTTATTCAAGTTCCCTGTGACGTCCCGAAAAGTGTCTTACTGAGTAAAGATTGAATGTTCGAATGAAAATCCTCAATCAAGGTACCATTATGTCACTAGACCATTTTTACGTATAAAGACTAAATCTTAGAAAGAAAATTAGAGTTTTGAGTTTAACTTATTCGAGTTACCTATGAAGTCGCGAAGAGTGGTTTTGTGACCCAAGACCGAATATTTGAATGAAAATACCTCAATTACGGTACCTATTTTGCCACTAGACCTTTTTAATGTATAAAGATTGAATCTTTGAACGAAAATGAGAATTGAGAGTTAAACTTATTCGAGATGCCCTTGACGTCACGATGAGTGTTTTAATGAGTTAAGATTGAATCTCTGAAAGAAATTAACTCAATCAAAGTACCTATTATGCCACTAGACCTTTTTACTGTATAAAGATTGAATCTGTGAAAGAAAATGAGAGTTTTGAGTTTAACTTATTCGAGTTACCAACGAAGTCGCGAAGAGTATTTTAATCACTAAAGATTGAATCTTTGAATGAAAATACCTCAATAAAGGTACCTATTGTGTCACTAGGCCATTTTAATGTATAAATATTGAATCTCCGGAAGAAAATGAGCGTTTTGGGTTAAACTTATTCGACGTCCCGAAGAGTGTTTTAGTGAATAGAGATTGAATCTTTGAATGAAAATACCGCAATCAAGGTACCTATTATATCACTAGACCTTTTGAATGTATAAGGATTCAATCTTTGAAAGAAAATGAGAGTTTTGTGTTAAACTTATTCGAGTTCCCTATCACGTCCCGAAGAGTGTTTTAATGAGTAAGGATTGAATCTTCGAATGAAATTAGCTAATTCAAGGTTCCTATTTTGTCACTAGACCTTTTTAATGTACAAAGATTCAATCCTCAAAAGAAAATGAGTATTTTGTGTTTAACTTAATCGAGTTACCTATGAAGTCGCGAGGAGTGGCTTAACGACTTAAGATTGAACTGAACTTATTCGATTGAGGTATTTCCAATGAAGTCGCTAAGAGTGTTTTAATGACTAAAGATTGAATCTTTGAATGAAAATACCTTAATAAAGGTACTTATTATGTCACTGGACCTTTTTCATGTATAAAGATTGAATCTTCGAGAGAAAATGAGCATTTTGAGTTAAACTTATTCGAGTTCCATTTGACATTCCGAAGAGTGTTTAAGTGAATAAAGATTGAATCTTTGTATGAAAATTCCTCAGTCAAGGTACCTATTATATCCCTAGACCTCTTGAATGTATAAAGATTCAGTCTTTGAAAGAGAATTAAAGTTTTGAGTTAAACTTACTCGTTATCACTTTGACGTCGCTAAGAGTGTTTTAATGAGTAAAGATTGAATCTTTGAATGAAAATACATCAAAAAAGCTACCTATAATGCCACTAGACCTTTTTACTGAATAAAGATCGAATTTTTGAAAGAAAATGAGTGTTTTGAGTTAAACTTATTCAAGTTCCCTGTGACGTCCCGAAAAGTGTCTTACTGAGTAAAGATTGAATGTTCGAATGAAAATCCTCAATCAAGGTACCATTATGTCACTAGACCATTTTTACGTATAAAGACTAAATCTTAGAAAGAAAATTAGAGTTTTGAGTTTAACTTATTCGAGTTACCTATGAAGTCGCGAAGAGTGGTTTTGTGACCCAAGACCGAATATTTGAATGAAAATACCTCAATTACGGTACCTATTTTGCCACTAGACCTTTTTAATGTATAAAGATTGAATCTTTGAACGAAAATGAGAATTGAGAGTTAAACTTATTCGAGATGCCCTAGACGTCACGATGAGTGTTTTAATGAGTTAAGATTGAATCTCTGAAAGAAATTAACTCAATCAAAGTACCTATTATGCCACTAGACCTTTTTACTGTATAAAGATTGAATCTGTGAAAGAAAATGAGAGTTTTGAGTTTAACTTATTCGAGTTACCAACGAAGTCGCGAAGAGTATTTTAATCACTAAAGATTGAATCTTTGAATGAAAATACCTCAATAAAGGTACCTATTGTGTCACTAGGCCATTTTAATGTATAAATATTGAATCTCCGGAAGAAAATGAGCGTTTTGGGTTAAACTTATTCGACGTCCCGAAGAGTGTTTTAGTGAATAGAGATTGAATCTTTGAATGAAAATACCGCAATCAAGGTACCTATTATATCACTAGACCTTTTGAATGTATAAGGATTCAATCTTTGAAAGAAAATGAGAGTTTTGTGTTAAACTTATTCGAGTTCCCTATCACGTCCCGAAGAGTGTTTTAATGAGTAAGGATTGAATCTTCGAATGAAATTAGCTAATTCAAGGTTCCTATTTTGTCACTAGACCTTTTTAATGTACAAAGATTCAATCCTCAAAAGAAAATGAGTATTTTGTGTTTAACTTAATCGAGTTACCTATGAAGTCGCGAGGAGTGGCTTAACGACTTAAGATTGAACTGAACTTATTCGATTGAGGTATTTCCAATGAAGTCGCTAAGAGTGTTTTAATGACTAAAGATTGAATCTTTGAATGAAAATACCTTAATAAAGGTACTTATTATGTCACTGGACCTTTTTCATGTATAAAGATTGAATCTTCGAGAGAAAATGAGCATTTTGAGTTAAACTTATTCGAGTTCCATTTGACATTCCGAAGAGTGTTTAAGTGAATAAAGATTGAATCTTTGTATGAAAATTCCTCAGTCAAGGTACCTATTATATCCCTAGACCTCTTGAATGTATAAAGATTCAGTCTTTGAAAGAGAATTAAAGTTTTGAGTTAAACTTACTCGTTATCACTTTGACGTCGCTAAGAGTGTTTTAATGAGTAAAGATTGAATCTTTGAATGAAAATACATCAAAAAAGCTACCTATAATGCCACTAGACCTTTTTACTGAATAAAGATCGAATTTTTGAAAGAAAATGAGAGTTTTGAGTTAAACTTATTCAAGTTCCCTGTGACGTCCCGAAAAGTGTCTTACTGAGTAAAGATTGAATGTTCGAATGAAAATCCTCAATCAAGGTACCATTATGTCACTAGACCATTTTTACGTATAAAGACTAAATCTTAGAAAGAAAATTAGAGTTTTGAGTTTAACTTATTCGAGTTACCTATGAAGTCGCGAAGAGTGGTTTTGTGACCCAAGACCGAATATTTGAATGAAAATACCTCAATTACGGTACCTATTTTGCCACTAGACCTTTTTAATGTATAAAGATTGAATCTTTGAACGAAAATGAGAATTGAGAGTTAAACTTATTCGAGATGCCCTTGACGTCACGATGAGTGTTTTAATGAGTTAAGATTGAATCTCTGAAAGAAATTAACTCAATCAAGGTACCTATTATGCCACTAGACCTTTTTACTGTATAAAGATTGAATCTTTGAAAGAAAATGAGAGTTTTGAGTTTAACTTATTCGAGTTACCAACGAAGTCGCGAAGAGTATTTTAATCACTAAAGATTGAATCTTTGAATGAAAATACCTCAATAAAGGTACCTATTGTGTCACTGGGCCATTTTAATGTATAAAGATTGAATCTCCGGAAGAAAATGAGCGTTTTGGGTTAAACTTATTCGAGTTCCATTTGACGTCCCGAATAGTGTTTCAGTGAATAAAGATTGAATACTTGAATGAGAATACCTCAATCGAGGTACCTATTATATCACTAGACCTTTTGAATGTATAAGGATTCAATCTTTGAAGGAAAATTAGAGTTTTGAGTTAAACATATTCGTGATCCCTTTAACGTCACGAAGAGTGTTTTAATGAGTAAAGATTGAATCTTTGAATGAAATTACCATAACCAAGGTACCTATTATGTCGTTAGACCTTTTTAATGTATAACGATTGAATCTCTGAAAGAAAATGAGAGTTTCGAGTTTAACTTATTCGAGTTACCAACGAAGTCGCGAAGAGTATTTTAATGACTAAAGATTGAATCTTTGAATGAAAATACCTCAATATAGGTACCTATTATGTCGCTGGACATTTTTAATGTATAAAGATTGAATTTTCGAAAGAAAATGAGCGTTTTGGGTTAAACTTATTCGACGTCCCGAAGAGTGTTTTAGTGAATAGAGATTGAATCTTTGAATGAAAATACCGCAATCAAGGTACCTATTATATCACTAGACCTTTTGAATGTATAAGGATTCAATCTTTGAAAGAAAATGAGAGTTTTGTGTTAAACTTATTCAAGTTCCCTATCACGTCCCGAAGAGTGTTTTAATGAGTAAGGATTAAATCTTCGAATGAAATTAGCTAATTCAAGGTTCCTATTTTGTCACTAGACCTTTTTAATGCACAAAGATTCAATCCTCAAAAGAAAATGAGTATTTTGTGTTTAACTTATTCGAGTTACCTATGAAGTCGCGAAGAGTGGTTTAATGACCCAAGATTGAATATTTGATTGAAAATACCTCAATTAAGGTACCTATTTTGTCACCTGACCTTCTTAATGTATAAAAAAAGAATCTTTGAACAAAAATGAGAATTGAGAGTTAAACTTATTCGAGATCCCTTTGACATCACGATGAGTGTTTTAATGAGTTAAGATTGAATGTTTGAATGAAATTAAGTTAATCAAAGTACCTACTATGCCACTAGACCTTTTTACTGTATAAAGATTGAATCTCTGAAAGAAAATGAGAGTTTCGAGTTTAACTTATTCGAGTTACCAACGAAGTCGCGAAGAGTATTTTAATGACTAAAGATTGAATCTTTGAATGAAAATACCTCAATAAAGGTACCTATTATGTCGCTGGACATTTTTAATGTATAAAGATTGAATCTTCGAAAGAAAATGAGCGTTTTGGGTTAAACTTATTCGACGTCCCGAAGAGTGTTTTAGTGAATAGAGATTGAATCTTTGAATGAAAATACCGCAATCAAGGTACCTATTATATCACTAGACCTTTTGAATGTATAAGGATTCAATCTTTGAAAGAAAATGAGAGTTTTGTGTTAAACTTATTCGAGTTCCCTATCACGTCCCGAAGAGTGTTTTAATGAGTAAGGATTGAATCTTCGAATGAAATTAGCTAATTCAAGGTTCCTATTTTGTCACTAGACCTTTTTAATGTACAAAGATTCAATCCTCAAAAGAAAATGAGTATTTTGTGTTTAACTTAATCGAGTTACCTATGAAGTCGCGAGGAGTGGCTTAACGACTTAAGATTGAACTGAACTTATTCGATTGAGGTATTTCCAATGAAGTCGCTAAGAGTGTTTTAATGACTAAAGATTGAATCTTTGAATGAAAATACTTTAATAAAGGTACTTATTATGTCACTGGACCTTTTTCATGTATAAAGATTGAATCTTCGAGAGAAAATGAGAATTTTGAGTTAAACTTATTCGAGTTCCATTTGACATCCCGAAGAGTGTTTAAGTGAATAAAGATTGAATCTTTGTATGAAAATTCCTCAGTCAAGGTACCTATTATATCCCTAGACCTCTTGAATGTATAAAGATTCAGTCTTTGAAAGAGAATTAGAGTTTTGAGTTAAACTTATTCGTGATCACTTTGACGTCGCCAAGAGTTTTTTAATGAGTAAAGATTGAATCTTTGAATTAAAATACCTCAAAAAAGCTACCTATTATGTCACTAGACCTTTTTACTGAATAAAGATCGAATTTTTGAAAGAAAATGAGAGTTTTTAGTTAAACATATTCAAGTTCCCTGTGACGTCCCGAAAAGTGTCTTACTGAGTAAAGATTGAATGTTCGAATGAAAATCCTCAATCAAGGTACCATTATGTCACTAGACCATTTTTACGTATAAAGACTAAATCTTAGAAAGAAAATTAGAGTTTTGAGTTTAACTTATTCGAGTTACCTATGAAGTCGCGAAGAGTGGTTTTGTGACCCAAGACCGAATATTTGAATGAAAATACCTCAATTACGGTACCTATTTTGCCACTAGAACTTTTTAATGTATAAAGATTGAATCTTTGAACGAAAATGAGAATTGAGAGTTAAACTTATTCGAGATGCCCTTGACGTCACGATGAGTGTTTTAATGAGTTAAGATTGAATCTCTGAAAGAAATTAACTCAATCAAGGTACCTATTATGCCACTAGACCTTTTTACTGTATAAAGATTGAATCTTTGAAAGAAAATGAGAGTTTTGAGTTTAACTTATTCGAGTTACCAACGAAGTCGCGAAGAGTATTTTAATCACTAAAGATTGAATCTTTGAATGAAAATACCTCAATAAAGGTACCTATTGTGTCACTGGGCCATTTTAATGTATAAAGATTGAATCTCCGGAAGAAAATGAGCGTTTTGGGTTAAACTTATTCGAGTTCCATTTGACGTCCCGAATAGTGTTTCAGTGAATAAAGATTGAATACTTGAATGAGAATACCTCAATCGAGGTACCGATTATATCACTAGACCTTTTGAATGTATAAGGATTCAATCTTTGAAGGAAAATTAGAGTTTTGAGTTAAACATATTCGTGATCCCTTTAACGTCAAGAAGAGTGTTTTAATGAGTAAAGATTGAATCTTTGAATGAAATTACCATAACCAAGGTACCTATTATGTCGTTAGACCTTTTTAATGTATAACGATTGAATCTCTGAAAGAAAATGAGAGTTTCGAGTTTAACTTATTCGAGTAAGCTATGAAGTCGCGAAGAGTGTTTTACTGACCAAAGATTGAATCTTTGAATGAAATTACCTCAATCACGTTACCTTTTATGTCACTAGGCCTTTTTAATGTATAAAGATTGAATATTTGAAAGAAAATGAGAGTTCTGAGTTAAACTTATTCGAGCTCCCTTTCACGTCCCGAAGAGTGTTTTAATGAGTAAAGATTGAATCTTTGAATGAAATTGCTAATTCAAGGTTCCTACTTTGTCACTAGACCTTTTTTCTGTACAAAGATTCGATCTTCAAAAGAAAATGAGTATTTTGTGTTTAACTTAATCGAGTTACCTACGAAGTCGCGAAGAGTGGTTTAATGACTTTAGATTGAACTGAACTTACTCGATTGAGGTATTTCCTATGAAGTCGCGAAGAGTGTTTTAATGACTAAAGATTGAATCTTTGAATGAGAATACCTTAATAAAGGTGCCTATTATGTCACTGGACCTTTTTAATGTATAAAGATCGAATCTTCGAAAGAAAATGAGCATTTTGAGTTAAACTTATTCGAGTTCCATTTGACATCCCGAAGAGTGTTTTAGTGAATAAAGATTGAATCTTTGTCTGAAAATACCTCAATCAAGGTACCAATTATATCACTAGACATTTTGAATGTATAAAGATTCAGTCTTTGAAAGAGAATTAGAGTTTTGAGTTAAACTTATTCGTGATCCCTTTGACGTCGCTAAGAGTGTTTTAAGAGTTAAACTTATTCGGGTTCCCTGTGACGTCCCGAAAAGTGTTTTACTGAGTAAAGTTTGAATCGTTGAATGAAAATCCTCAATCAAGGTACCATTATGTCACTAGATCATTTTTATGTATAAGGACTAAATCTTAGAAAGAAAATGAGAGTTTTGAGTTTAACTTATTCGAGTTACCTATGAAGTCGCGAAGAGTGGTTTAATGACCCAAGATTGAATATTTGATTGAAAATACCTCAATTAAGGTACCTATTTTGTCACCTGACCTTCTTAATGTATAAAAAAAGAATCTTTGAACAAAAATGAGAATTGAGAGTTAAACTTATTCGAGATCCCTTTGACGTCACGATGAGTGTTTTAATGAGTTAAGATTGAATGTTTGAATGAAATTAAGTTAATCAAAGTACCTACTATGCCACTAGACCTTTTTACTGTATAAAGATTGAATCTCTGAAAGAAAATGAGAGTTTCGAGTTTAACTTATTCGAGTTACCAACGAAGTCGCGAAGAGTATTTTAATGACTAAAGATTGAATCTTTGAATGAAAATACCTCAATAAAGGTACCTATTATGTCGCTGGACATTTTTAATGTATAAAGATTGAATCTTCGAAAGAAAATGAGCGTTTTGGGTTAAACTTATTCGACGTCCCGAAGAGTGTTTTAGTGAATAGAGATTGAATCTTTGAATGAAAATACCGCAATCAAGGTACCTATTATATCACTAGACCTTTTGAATGTATAAGGATTCAATCTTTGAAAGAAAATGAGAGTTTTGTGTTAAACTTATTCGAGTTCCCTATCACGTCCCGAAGAGTGTTTTAATGAGTAAGGATTGAATCTTCGAATGAAATTAGCTAATTCAAGGTTCCTATTTTGTCACTAGACCTTTTTAATGTACAAAGATTCAATCCTCAAAAGAAAATGAGTATTTTGTGTTTAACTTAATCGAGTTACCTATGAAGTCGCGAGGAGTGGCTTAACGACTTAAGATTGAACTGAACTTATTCGATTGAGGTATTTCCAATGAAGTCGCTAAAAGTGTTTTAATGACTAAAGATTGAATCTTTGAATGAAAATACCTTAATAAAGGTACTTATTATGTCACTGGACCTTTTTCATGTATAAAGATTGAATCTTCGAGAGAAAATGAGCATTTTGAGTTAAACTTATTCGAGTTCCATTTGACATCCCGAAGAGTGTTTAAGTGAATAAAGATTGAATCTTTGTATGAAAATTCCTCAGTCAAGGTACCTATTATATCCCTAGACCTCTTGAATGTATAAAGATTCAGTCTTTGAAAGAGAATTAGAGTTTTGAGTTAAACTTATTCGTGATCACTTTAACGTCGCCAAGAGTTTTTTAATGAGTAAAGATTGAATCTTTGAATTAAAATACCTCAAAAAAGCTACCTATTATGTCACTAGACCTTTTTACTGAATAAAGATCGAATTTTTGAAAGAAAATGAGAGTTTTGAGTTAAACATATTCAAGTCCCCTGTGACGTCCCGAAAAGTGTCTTACTGAGTAAAGATTGAATGTTCGAATGAAAATCCTCAATCAAGGTACCATTATGTCACTAGACAATTTTTACGTATAAAGACTAAATCTTAGAAAGAAAATTAGAGTTTTGAGTTTAACTTATTCGAGTTATCTATGAAGTCGCGAAGTGTGGTTTTGTGACCCAAGACCGAATATTTGAATGAAAATACCTCAATTACGGTACCTATTTTGCCACTAGACCTTTTTAATGTATAAAGATTGAATCTTTGAACGAAAATGAGAATTGAGAGTTAAACTTATTCGAGATGCCCTTGACGTCACGATGAGTGTTTTAATGAGTTAAGATTGAATCTCTGAAAGAAATTAACTCAATCAAGGTACCTATTATGCCACTAGACCTTTTTACTGTATAAAGATTGAATCTTTGAAAGAAAATGAGAGTTTTGAGTTTAACTTATTCGAGTTACCAACGAAGTCGCGAAGAGTATTTTAATCACTAAAGATTGAATCTTTGAATGAAAATACCTCAATAAAGGTACCTATTGTGTCACTGGGCCATTTTAATGTATAAAGATTGAATCTCCGGAAGAAAATGAGCGTTTTGGGTTAAACTTATTCGAGTTCCATTTGACGTCCCGAATAGTGTTTCAGTGAATAAAGATTGAATACTTGAATGAGAATACCTCAATCGAGGTACCTATTATATCACTAGACCTTTTGAATGTATAAGGATTCAATCTTTGAAGGAAAATTAGAGTTTTGAGTTAAACATATTCGTGATCCCTTTAACGTCACGAAGAGTGTTTTAATGAGTAAAGATTGAATCTTTGAATGAAATTACCATAACCAAGGTACCTATTATGTCGTTAGACCTTTTTAATGTATAACGATTGAATCTCTGAAAGAAAATGAGAGTTTCGAGTTTAACTTATTCGAGTAAGCTATGAAGTCGCGAAGAGTGTTTTACTGACCAAAGATTGAATCTTTGAATGAAATTACCTCAATCACGTTACCTTTTATGTCACTAGGCCTTTTTAATGTATAAAGATTGAATATTTGAAAGAAAATGAGAGTTCTGAGTTAAACTTATTCGAGCTCCCTTTCACGTCCCGAAGAGTGTTTTAATGAGTAAAGATTGAATCTTTGAATGAAATTGCTAATTCAAGGTTCCTACTTTGTCACTAGACCTTTTTTCTGTACAAAGATTCGATCTTCAAAAGAAAATGAGTATTTTGTGTTTAACTTAATCGAGTTACCTACGAAGTCGCGAAGAGTGGTTTAATGACTTTAGATTGAACTGAACTTACTCGATTGAGGTATTTCCTATGAAGTCGCGAAGAGTGTTTTAATGACTAAAGATTGAATCTTTGAATGAAAATACCTTAATAAAGGTGCCTATTATGTCACTGGACCTTTTTAATGTATAAAGATCGAATCTTCGAAAGAAAATGAGCATTTTGAGTTAAACTTATTCGAGTTCCATTTGACATCCCGAAGAGTGTTTTAGTGAATAAAGATTGAATCTTTGTCTGAAAATACCTCAATCAAGGTACCAATTATATCACTAGACATTTTGAATGTATAAAGATTCAGTCTTTGAAAGAGAATTAGAGTTTTGAGTTAAACTTATTCGTGATCCCTTTGACGTCGCTAAGAGTGTTTTAAGAGTTAAACTTATTCGGGTTCCCTGTGACGTCCCGAAAAGTGTTTTACTGAGTAAAGTTTGAATCGTTGAATGAAAATCCTCAATCAAGGTACCATTATGTCACTAGATCATTTTTATGTATAAGGACTAAATCTGAGAAAGAAAATGAGAGTTTTGAGTTTAACTTATTCGAGTTACCTATGAAGTCGCGAAGAGTGGTTTAATGACCCAAGATTGAATATTTGATTGAAAATACCTCAATTAAGGTACCTATTTTGTCACCTGACCTTCTTAATGTATAAAAAAAGAATCTTTGAACAAAATTGAGAATTGAGAGTTAAACTTATTCGAGATCCCTTTGACGTCACGATGTGTGTTTTAATGAGTTAAGATTGAATGTTTGAATGAAATTAAGTTAATCAAAGTACCTACTATGCCGCTAGACCTTTTTACTGTATAAAGATTGAATCTCTGAAAGAAAATGAGAGTTTCGAGTTTAACTTATTCGAGTTACCAACGAAGTCGCGAAGAGTATTTTAATAACTAAAGATTGAATCTTTGAATGAAAATACCTCAATAAAGGTACCTATTATGTCGCTGGACATTTTTAATGTATAAAGATTGAATCTTCGAAAGAAAATGAGCGTTTTGGGTTAAACTTATTCGACGTCCCGAAGAGTGTTTTAGTGAATAGAGATTGAATCTTTGAATGAAAATACCGGAATCAAGGTACCTATTATATCACTAGACCTTTTGAATGTATAAGGATTCAATCTTTGAAAGAAAATGAGAGTTTTGTGTTAAACTTATTCGAGTTCCCTATCACGTCCCGAAGAGTGTTTTAATGAGTAAGGATTGAATCTTCGAATGAAATTAGCTAATTCAAGGTTCCTATTTTGTCACTAGACCTTTTTAATGTACAAAGATTCAATCCTCAAAAGAAAATGAGTATTTTGTGTTTAACTTAATCGAGTTACCTATGAAGTCGCGAGGAGTGGCTTAACGACTTAAGATTGAACTGAACTTATTCGATTGAGGTATTTCCAATGAAGTCGCTAAGAGTGTTTTAATGACTAAAGATTGAATCTTTGAATGAAAATACCTTAATAAAGGTACTTATTATGTCACTGGACCTTTTTCATGTATAAAGATTGAATCTTCGAGAGAAAATGAGCATTTTGAGTTAAACTTATTCGAGTTCCATTTGACATCCCGAAGAGTGTTTAAGTGAATAAAGATTGAATCTTTGTATGAAAATTCCTCAGTCAAGGTACCTATTATATCCCTAGACCTCTTGAATGTATAAAGATTCAGTCTTTGAAAGAGAATTAGAGTTTTGAGTTAAACTTATTCGTGATCACTTTGACGTCGCTGAGAGTGTTTTAATGAGTAAAGATTGAATCTTTGAATGAAAATACCTCAAAAAAGCTACCTATAATGCCACTAGACCTTTTTACTGAATAAAGATCGAATTTTTGAAAGAAAATGAGAGTTTTGAGATAAACTTATTCAAGTTCCCTGTGACGTCCCGAAAAGTGTCTTACTGAGTAAAGATTGAATGTTCGAATGAAAATCCTCAATCAAGGTACCATTATGTCACTAGACCATTTTTACGTATAAAGACTAAATCTTAGAAAGAAAATTAGAGTTTTGAGTTTAACTTATTCGAGTTACCTATGAAGTCGCGAAGAGTGGTTTTGTGACCCAAGACCGAATATTTGAATGAAAATACCTCAATTACGGTACCTATTTTGCCACTAGACCTTTTTAATGTATAAAGATTGAATCTTTGAACGAAAATGAGAATTGAGAGTTAAACTTATTCGAGATGCCCTTGACGTCACGATGAGTGTTTTAATGAGTTAAGATTGAATCTCTGAAAGAAATTAACTCAATCAAAGTACCTATTATGCCACTAGACCTTTTTACTGTATAAAGATTGAATCTGTGAAAGAAAATGAGAGTTTTGAGTTTAACTTATTCGAGTTACCAACGAAGTCGCGAAGAGTATTTTAATCACTAAAGATTGAATCTTTGAATGAAAATACCTCAATAAAGGTACCTATTGTGTCACTAGGCCATTTTAATGTATAAATATTGAATCTCCGGAAGAAAATGAGCGTTTTGGGTTAAACTTATTCGACGTCCCGAAGAGTGTTTTAGTGAATAGAGATTGAATCTTTGAATGAAAATACCGCAATCAAGGTACCTATTATATCACTAGACCTTTTGAATGTATAAGGATTCAATCTTTGAAAGAAAATGAGAGTTTTGTGTTAAACTTATTCGAGTTCCCTATCACGTCCCGAAGAGTGTTTTAATGAGTAAGGATTGAATCTTCGAATGAAATTAGCTAATTCAAGGTTCCTATTTTGTCACTAGACCTTTTTAATGTACAAAGATTCAATCCTCAAAAGAAAATGAGTATTTTGTGTTTAACTTAATCGAGTTACCTATGAAGTCGCGAGGAGTGGCTTAACGACTTAAGATTGAACTGAACTTATTCGATTGAGGTATTTCCAATGAAGTCGCTAAGAGTGTTTTAATGACTAAAGATTGAATCTTTGAATGAAAATACCTTAATAAAGGTACTTATTATGTCACTGGACCTTTTTCATGTATAAAGATTGAATCTTCGAGAGAAAATGAGCATTTTGAGTTAAACTTATTCGAGTTCCATTTGACATTCCGAAGAGTGTTTAAGTGAATAAAGATTGAATCTTTGTATGAAAATTCCTCAGTCAAGGTACCTATTATATCCCTAGACCTCTTGAATGTATAAAGATTCAGTCTTTGAAAGAGAATTAAAGTTTTGAGTCAAACTTACTCGTTATCACTTTGACGTCGCTAAGAGTGTTTTAATGAGTAAAGATTGAATCTTTGAATGAAAATACATCAAAAAAGCTACCTATAATGCCACTAGACCTTTTTACTGAATAAAGATCGAATTTTTGAAAGAAAATGAGTGTTTTGAGTTAAACTTATTCAAGTTCCCTGTGACGTCCCGAAAAGTGTCTTACTGAGTAAAGATTGAATGTTCGAATGAAAATCCTCAATCAAGGTACCATTATGTCACTAGACCATTTTTACGTATAAAGACTAAATCTTAGAAAGAAAATTAGAGTTTTGAGTTTAACTTATTCGAGTTACCTATGAAGTCGCGAAGAGTGGTTTTGTGACCCAAGACCGAATATTTGAATGAAAATACCTCAATTACGGTACCTATTTTGCCACTAGACCTTTTTAATGTATAAAGATTGAATCTTTGAACGAAAATGAGAATTGAGAGTTAAACTTATTCGAGATGCCCTAGACGTCACGATGAGTGTTTTAATGAGTTAAGATTGAATCTCTGAAAGAAATTAACTCAATCAAAGTACCTATTATGCCACTAGACCTTTTTACTGTATAAAGATTGAATCTGTGAAAGAAAATGAGAGTTTTGAGTTTAACTTATTCGAGTTACCAACGAAGTCGCGAAGAGTATTTTAATCACTAAAGATTGAATCTTTGAATGAAAATACCTCAATAAAGGTACCTATTGTGTCACTAGGCCATTTTAATGTATAAATATTGAATCTCCGGAAGAAAATGAGCGTTTTGGGTTAAACTTATTCGACGTCCCGAAGAGTGTTTTAGTGAATAGAGATTGAATCTTTGAATGAAAATACCGCAATCAAGGTACCTATTATATCACTAGACCTTTTGAATGTATAAGGATTCAATCTTTGAAAGAAAATGAGAGTTTTGTGTTAAACTTATTCGAGTTCCCTATCACGTCCCGAAGAGTGTTTTAATGAGTAAGGATTGAATCTTCGAATGAAATTAGCTAATTCAAGGTTCCTATTTTGTCACTAGACCTTTTTAATGTACAAAGATTCAATCCTCAAAAGAAAATGAGTATTTTGTGTTTAACTTAATCGAGTTACCTATGAAGTCGCGAGGAGTGGCTTAACGACTTAAGATTGAACTGAACTTATTCGATTGAGGTATTTCCAATGAAGTCGCTAAGAGTGTTTTAATGACTAAAGATTGAATCTTTGAATGAAAATACCTTAATAAAGGTACTTATTATGTCACTGGACCTTTTTCATGTATAAAGATTGAATCTTCGAGAGAAAATGAGCATTTTGAGTTAAACTTATTCGAGTTCCATTTGACATTCCGAAGAGTGTTTAAGTGAATAAAGATTGAATCTTTGTATGAAAATTCCTCAGTCAAGGTACCTATTATATCCCTAGACCTCTTGAATGTATAAAGATTCAGTCTTTGAAAGAGAATTAAAGTTTTGAGTTAAACTTACTCGTTATCACTTTGACGTCGCTAAGAGTGTTTTAATGAGTAAAGATTGAATCTTTGAATGAAAATACATCAAAAAAGCTACCTATAATGCCACTAGACCTTTTTACTGAATAAAGATCGAATTTTTGAAAGAAAATGAGTGTTTTGAGTTAAACTTATTCAAGTTCCCTGTGACGTCCCGAAAAGTGTCTTACTGAGTAAAGATTGAATGTTCGAATGAAAATCCTCAATCAAGGTACCATTATGTCACTAGACCATTTTTACGTATAAAGACTAAATCTTAGAAAGAAAATTAGAGTTTTGAGTTTAACTTATTCGAGTTACCTATGAAGTCGCGAAGAGTGGTTTTGTGACCCAAGACCGAATATTTGAATGAAAATACCTCAATTACGGTACCTATTTTGCCACTAGACCTTTTTAATGTATAAAGATTGAATCTTTGAACGAAAATGAGAATTGAGAGTTAAACTTATTCGAGATGCCCTTGACGTCACGATGAGTGTTTTAATGAGTTAAGATTGAATCTCTGAAAGAAATTAACTCAATCAAGGTACCTATTATGCCACTAGACCTTTTTACTGTATAAAGATTGAATCTTTGAAAGAAAATGAGAGTTTTGAGTTTAACTTATTCGAGTTACCAACGAAGTCGCGAAGAGTATTTTAATCACTAAAGATTGAATCTTTGAATGAAAATACCTCAATAAAGGTACCTATTGTGTCACTGGGCCATTTTAATGTATAAAGATTGAATCTCCGGAAGAAAATGAGCGTTTTGGGTTAAACTTATTCGAGTTCCATTTGACGTCCCGAATAGTGTTTCAGTGAATAAAGATTGAATACTTGAATGAGAATACCTCAATCGAGGTACCTATTATATCACTAGACCTTTTGAATGTATAAGGATTCAATCTTTGAAGGAAAATTAGAGTTTTGAGTTAAACATATTCGTGATCCCTTTAACGTCACGAAGAGTGTTTTAATGAGTAAAGATTGAATCTTTGAATGAAATTACCATAACCAAGGTACCTATTATGTCGTTAGACCTTTTTAATGTATAACGATTGAATCTCTGAAAGAAAATGAGAGTTTCGAGTTTAACTTATTCGAGTAAGCTATGAAGTCGCGAAGAGTGTTTTACTGACCAAAGATTGAATCTTTGAATGAAATTACCTCAATCACGTTACCTTTTATGTCACTAGGCCTTTTTAATGTATAAAGATTGAATCTTTGAAAGAAAATGAGAGTTCTGAGTTAAACTTATTCGAGCTCCCTTTCACGTCCCGAAGAGTGTTTTAATGAGTAAAGATTGAATCTTTGAATGAAATTGCTAATTCAAGGTTCCTACTTTGTCACTAGACCTTTTTTCTGTACAAAGATTCGATCTTCAAAAGAAAATGAGTATTTTGTGTTTAACTTAATCGAGTTACCTACGAAGTCGCGAAGAGTGGTTTAATGACTTTAGATTGAACTGAACTTACTCGATTGAGGTATTTCCTATGAAGTCGCGAAGAGTGTTTTAATGACTAAAGATTGAATCTTTGAATGAAAATACCTTAATAAAGGTGCCTATTATGTCACTGGACCTTTTTAATGTATAAAGATTGAATCTTCGAAAGAAAATGAGCATTTTGAGTTAAACTTATTCGAGTTCCATTTGACATCCCGAAGAGTGTTTTAGTGAATAAAGATTGAATCTTTGTATGAAAATACCTCAATCAAGGTACCAATTATATCACTAGACATTTTGAATGTATAAAGATTCAGTCTTTGAAAGAGAATTAGAGTTTTGAGTTAAACTTATTCGTGATCCCTTTGACGTCGCTAAGAGTGTTTTAAGAGTTAAACTTATTCGGGTTCCCTGTGACGTCCCGAAAAGTGTTTTACTGAGTAAAGATTGAATCGTTGAATGAAAATCCTCAATCAAGGTACCATTATGTCACTAGATCATTTTTATGTATAAGGACTAAATCTTAGAAAGAAAATGAGAGTTTTGAGTTTAACTTATTCGAGTTACCTATGAAGTCGCGAAGAGTGGTTTAATGACCCAAGATTGAATATTTGATTGAAAATACCTCAATTAAGGTACCTATTTTGTCACCTGACCTTCTTAATGTATAAAAAAATAATCTTTGAACAAAAATGAGAATTGAGAGTTAAACTTATTCGAGATCCCTTTGACGTCACGATGAGTGTTTTAATGAGTTAAGATTGAATGTTTGAATGAAATTAAGTTAATCAAAGTACCTACTATGCCGCTAGACCTTTTTACTGTATAAAGATTGAATCTCTGAAAGAAAATGAGAGTTTCGAGTTTAACTTATTCGAGTTACCAACGAAGTCGCGAAGAGTATTTTAATGACTAAAGATTGAATCTTTGAATGAAAATACCTCAATAAAGGTACCTATTATGTCGCTGGACATTTTTAATGTATAAAGATTAAATCTTCGAAAGAAAATGAGCGTTTTGGGTTAAACTTATTCGACGTCCCGAAGAGTGTTTTAGTGAATAGAGATTGAATCTTTGAATGAAAATACCGCAATCAAGGTACCTATTATATCACTAGACCTTTTGAATGTATAAGGATTCAATCTTTGAAAGAAAATGAGAGTTTTGTGTTAAACTTATTCGAGTTCCCTATCACGTCCCGAAGAGTGTTTTAATGAGTAAGGATTAAATCTTCGAATGAAATTAGCTAATTCAAGGTTCCTATTTTGTCACTAGACCTTTTTAATGTACAAAGATTCAATCCTCAAAAGAAAATGAGTATTTTGTGTTTAACTTAATCGAGTTACCTATGAAGTCGCGAGGAGTGGCTTAACGACTTAAGATTGAACTGAACTTATTCGATTGAGGTATTTCCAATGAAGTCGCTAAGAGTGTTTTAATGACTAAAGATTGAATCTTTGAATGAAAATACCTTAATAAAGGTACTTATTATGTCACTGGACCTTTTTCATGTATAAAGATTGAATCTTCGAGAGAAAATGAGCATTTTGAGTTAAACTTATTCGAGTTCCATTTGACATCCCGAAGAGTGTTTAAGTGAATAAAGATTGAATCTTTGTATGAAAATTCCTCAGTCAAGGTACCTATTATATCCCTAGACCTCTCGAATGTATAAAGATTCAGTCTTTGAAAGAGAATTAGAGTTTTGAGTTAAACTTATTCGTGATCACTTTGACGTCGCTAAGAGTGTTTTAATGAGTAAAGATTGAATCTTTGAATGAAAATACCTCAAAAAAGCTACCTATAATGCCACTAGACCTTTTTACTGAATAAAGATCGAATTTTTGAAAGAAAATGAGAGTTTTGAGTTAAACTTATTCAAGTTCCCTGTGACGTCCCGAAAAGTGTCTTACTGAGTAAAGATTGAATGTTCGAATGAAAATCCTCAATCAAGGTACCATTATGTCACTAGACCATTTTTACGTATAAAGACTAAATCTTAGAAAGAAAATTAGAGTTTTGAGTTTAACTTATTCGAGTTACCTATGAAGTCGCGAAGAGTGGTTTTGTGACCCAAGACCGAATATTTGAATGAAAATACCTCAATTACGGTACCTATTTTGCCACTAGACCTTTTTAATGTATAAAGATTGAATCTTTGAACGAAAATGAGAATTGAGAGTTAAACTTATTCGAGATGCCCTTGACGTCACGATGAGTGTTTTAATGAGTTAAGATTGAATCTCTGAAAGAAATTAACTCAATCAAGGTACCTATTATGCCACTAGACCTTTTTACTGTATAAAGATTGAATCTTTGAAAGAAAATGAGAGTTTTGAGTTTAACTTATTCGAGTTACCAACGAAGTCGCGAAGAGTATTTTAATCACTAAAGATTGAATCTTTGAATGAAAATACCTCAATAAAGGTACCTATTGTGTCACTGGGCCATTTTAATGTATAAAGATTGAATCTCCGGAAGAAAATGAGCGTTTTGGGTTAAACTTATTCGAGTTCCATTTGACGTCCCGAATAGTGTTTCAGTGAATAAAGATTGAATACTTGAATGAGAATACCTCAATCGAGGTACCTATTATATCACTAGACCTTTTGAATGTATAAGGATTCAATCTTTGAAGGAAAATTAGAGTTTTGAGTTAAACATATTCGTGATCCCTTTAACGTCACGAAGAGTGTTTTAATGAGTAAAGATTGAATCTTTGAATGAAATTACCATAACCAAGGTACCTATTATGTCGTTAGACCTTTTTAATGTATAACGATTGAATCTCTGAAAGAAAATGAGAGTTTCGAGTTTAACTTATTCGAGTAAGCTATGAAGTCGCGAAGAGTGTTTTACTGACCAAAGATTGAATCTTTGAATGAAATTACCTCAATCACGTTACCTTTTATGTCACTAGGCCTTTTTAATGTATAAAGATTGAATATTTGAAAGAAAATGAGAGTTCTGAGTTAAACTTATTCGAGCTCCCTTTCACGTCCCGAAGAGTGTTTTAATGAGTAAAGATTGAATCTTTGAATGAAATTGCTAATTCAAGGTTCCTACTTTGTCACTAGACCTTTTTTCTGTACAAAGATTCGATCTTCAAAAGAAAATGAGTATTTTGTGTTTAACTTAATCGAGTTACCTACGAAGTCGCGAAGAGTGGTTTAATGACTTTAGATTGAACTGAACTTACTCGATTGAGGTATTTCCTATGAAGTCGCGAAGAGTGTTTTAATGACTAAAGATTGAATCTTTGAATGAAAATACCTTAATAAAGGTGCCTATTATGTCACTGGACCTTTTTAATGTATAAAGATTGAATCTTCGAAAGAAAATGAGCATTTTGAGTTAAACTTATTCGAGTTCCATTTGACATCCCGAAGAGTGTTTTAGTGAATAAAGATTGAATCTTTGTATGAAAATACCTCAATCAAGGTACCAATTATATCACTAGACATTTTGAATGTATAAAGATTCAGTCTTTGAAAGAGAATTAGAGTTTTCAGTTAAACTTATTCGTGATCCCTTTAACGTCGCTAAGAGTGTTTTAAGAGTTAAACTTATTCGGGTTCCCTGTGACGTCCCGAAAAGTGTTTTACTGAGTAAATATTGAATCGTTGAATGAAAATCCTCAATCAAGGTACCATTATGTCACTAGATCATTTTTATGTATAAGGACTAAATCTTAGAAAGAAAATGAGAGTTTTGAGTTTAACTTATTCGAGTTACCTATGAAGTCGCGAAGAGTGGTTTAATGACCCAAGATTGAATATTTGATTGAAAATACCTCAATTAAGGTACCTATTTTGTCACCTGACCTTCTTAATGTATAAAAAAAGAATCTTTGAACAAAAATGAGAATTGAGAGTTAAACTTATTCGAGATCCCTTTGACGTCACGATGAGTGTTTTAATGAGTTAAGATTGAATGTTTAAATGAAATTAAGTTAATCAAAGTACCTACTATGCCACTAGACCTTTTTACTGTATAAAGATTGAATCTCTGAAAGAAAATGAGAGTTTCGAGTTTAACTTATTCGAGTTACCAACGAAGTCGCGAAGAGTATTTTAATGACTAAAGATTGAATCTTTGAATGAAAATACCTCAACAAAGGTACCTATTATGTCGCTGGACATTTTTAATGTAT
>NW_026775743.1:0-34010 GCF_030987335.1 Cornus florida | reverse complement strand
AAACAAACCTAGCAGCAACATCCATCCGCAAATCGCCTAGCACACCTTCGCATCTCCAAAGGAGGATTCCAGACCTAGGGTTTCTTCTTTGAGCCATGTTACCATTAGTGGTTAGGGTTTTCTTCGATGTCCAACTACAAAAGCTTTAGGGAGAGAGACGATATGGCTAGATGGAAAGACAGAAACACATTTTCAGTACTGGTTAGGGCTTCGATCCGTCGACTATCAGTGTGCGTGTTTTGGGTGTGTGGTTATATACTGAATTTATATTTTTCATTTATTTTTATTTTTTTGTCAAACTAAGTAGTGAAAATATCAGCGGGAATTACACAGGCAATAGACATGTGTGCGTGGGAAATTGAATTAAAATTAGTGCTAAAAATTTTCAAATTACATTCACAACATGCTCAAAACGTTGCATGTTTTCAATTTGACAACAAGCATGTTATAAAATTTCCTTTTAACAAGGTGTAATTTTGCATATTGTAAATACCTCGTTGTAAATAATCATTTTTCTTGTAGTGTGTCTATACATATACAGCGCGCTATTCAAATTCTTCTATATATAATCATTTCATTCACCAAAACACGAACTCATCACGCTCCAAACTGGAGCTCTGTTTCTATAATTAAGTAGCTCGATCATCATTATTGAGGGCATCGAGTATTCAATATAAATATAACTGGACTTGCCTCAGACAACTTAACTATCTACTCATTCAACAAACTTCCTGTATCCTCCTACCTTATGTGATTTACCTCTTTGATGCAGATTCACACTAGATTTTTTCCAATGGATGTTGACTCCAGCTCTTTGAAAATTCAAGCATCGTATAAAAGATTTACACTAGATTTTTTCCGATGGATGTTGACTCGAGCTCTTTGAAAATTCAAGCATCATATAAAATCATCCAAATGCTTACGCACATATGCAGTACTCGAGGCTAGCTTATATATATGCATGGTAACAATAATTACAAAAGAAAGCCTAATGTAATAAATACTTCAAAATCAAAATCTTTCTACTACTATGGAAGCAGATGATAAAAAGATCTTGCATTTTCAAGGTCTCAATCATGGAGTACACACTTATTAGGAGTCAAAACATACTAAACTATTTTATGTGGGAGCAGCTAGCTAGCACAATGATTTAAGGTGGCTATTTCATCACGAAACAAGTATTTTCTTGACCTAAAAATAAATTAACACCACAAAAGGAAAAGAAAAACTACTTTAACCACAATCTAAGATCAAAACTTAGGTTATGTAGCTCAATGTAGTACTATATATGTGTAACAAGTCGGGCCCTTACATTCTGAATCAAAAGCCTAAGTTGTTGGGTAGTGTTGCATATCCGCTATATGTACCCAATATCTTTCACATCCGGATTTGAAGTTAGCTAGCTAGCTGCTGTACAACTCTTTAGTCAAAGATGACAAGCTATTAGATGATCACTATTGAAGACAAGAATCATCAGCTATTTAATTTATGAGAGGCAGGAACTTATTCTTATGCAAATGAAAAAAGATAACCATAGAACAAGCATATATAAGCAATATATATGAAGTTATATAACAGAATAACTAGCTTCTGGTAAGAGAACCTTAACAGTCCCTTAATTTATAAATTTAGTTCTTTCTGAAACTTGCATATTCTTATGCACCTTGGAAAAATAAGATCTGAAAATTTCAGGGAAATAACATTAGACTACTGTGCTAATTAAAACTTTTAATATCAATTAGCATGGCAAAAGACTAAGATACATTTTAGATAAATAACATTAGACATCTGTGATAATTAAAACTTTTAATATCAATTAGCATGGCAAAGGACTAAGATACATTTTAGATAAATAACATTAGACATCTGTGCTAATTAAAACTTTTAATATCAATTAGTATGGCAAAGGACTAAGATACATTTTAGATTTTTCTCTCTCTCAACATCCGCTTATAAAATGATCGAGATTATTAAATAATTGTTCTCAATCTATATCAGAGTTATCATTATAACATTCACTCTTGATTGGGGACTTAACAGATATTATCAAGGCTTAGTCCCCTAAACCAATAATCCAAATATATATATATATATATATATATATATATATATATTCTTTATATATTGTTACTTTCTTAAAAATTTTATTTCCTTATAATTACTAGATCCCAAACAATATCAGAATCCCAAAAAAAAAAATATTTTCTTATATTATCATATTTTAAAAGATTTATTTCCTTATATTATTATACCCCAAACAATAGCAGAATCCCAAATTTTATTTTTCCTTTATTTTATTTTTTTTACCAAAATTTTATAGTGAGCCCAAAGAATTAACTCCTAGTTGATTCTCATAAATATATATTAAGCTTTAAACTCTTTGCTTAAGATATTAACTCATAAATCCCCATATTCTTTATCTTGATAAATCCTGGCCATTGTCGTGTGCCTGAGCACTCATTGGGTTGCATTTTTTTATTCATATTTTTGTAAGCATGGTGTCACGCTTAGTCAAGTTGCATGGAGAATCTACCATGTCTTAGACCGGCGGAATGACGTGACTGAAGTTATAGAATATTCCAGATTGATGTGGAGTTATGAAGTACCGGATGGATTTGAGAAGGTAGGGAGGATGTCTATGGATAAGGATCCTCTTCAAGAAATGAGAGGTTCTGCACACCCACCAACAAGGACCTCTTCTTTCTTGGAGGGGATCCTTGTTCGATGTCTATAAATAGGGAGTGTCATTTGTAACCTAGTAACATTTTCCTCCCAACATCTTCGATTAATTGAGATCATACTCGCAATAATGCAAAATTGAATGTCACATGCATTCACTCAAATCAACCTCATTTAACTTCATTTCTTCTTTTATCAAATGAATTTTTTTAAGATTCATATCCATAACATTCAACAAGTATATAAGGTTGTAAAGGAAGAACACTCAGTAATATACCATTCCCATTTCTCCTTTATAGTGAACCCTAATACTATTATATATTTTCATCCAATGCGGTGTCATAATTTTATCTCAAAAAAGTTGTTTCTGGAACTCTTGTTACTTATACAATGAGATATAAATGTTTTAGAAACAATCTATGATCTAAATATTCACCTAGATGCCGTGTAAATTAGGTTGATTTACAAATCAACCTAAAATCCATGTTAAAGAGATATATAGAGAGTGATCATATGGTTATATGTAGTCATGGATATTACCTCATATCCTTTTGATGTGCTCTTTACACATTAGTACTACCAGTAACACTAGGTTTAAATATACTGAGAATAAAGGTCCTCATAATTTCTTTTGTTCTCAAAATATGTTATTTTGATTACATTGTCCTGGATAAATCATGCTTGGCTATCTGTAGTAATATTCATCATCCTGGTTATTATGCCAAGTCTCAATTGCTACCATCAAATTCGTTTTTCTAATGTTTAGGTAAGTGTACTAACAAAAATTAATTTATTTTCCAAACTCCTAAAAATTAAAAGATATTTTTAGAAGTCTCATTGTTGAATTTTCTTTTAAAGCAAAATGAAAGTAGTACTAATAGCAGAAACCAAAGTAGTAAGAAATATATTGTATCCAAAAAGAAGAAGAAAAATAAAACTCAGGCACAAATTAATTAACAAACATAAATAATAGAGAAACATACATATATCTTCCCCATGATCATTTCAACTGCTCAGCAGTTGATGGGTGATCTGAAACCATAATAAGCATGGGAAGATAATAAAAACTTTTAATTATTCAGAGATTAATTTCAATCTGAAGGAACTTCAAAAGAACTAAATATACATATATATATTAGAGTACGTTCATGTACCATATTAGAGCTGACTATGGTTGTTGTAGACCTCCCAGGGTTTGCCATAGATTTGAAATTCTGCAAATTAATTGAGACACAAATTAAATAATAAAATGGTTCGAAGAATCAATTCAGCTAGGTTCTTATGTACATAATTGGATGATACCTGTGGATAGATTCATGCTGGCCATAACACGAAAGCTAGAGCGTGCAATAGCAGTACCAATGTCCCAACGTTGTGTGACATTTGAAGAATAGTTTGAAAGGTCTTGCTGATAATAATTATCAGACAACAGAGATACGTTTCTAAGTTCTTCCAAATCTGCAATTTCCCTTGCAATTTTGAAACCCTATAATATGTATTTGCATAAAAAAAATAAAAAATAAAAAATAAAAACTACAGAAAAATCCAAAAAGAAAAAATTAAATTAAATAAAACACTCTTAGTCAAAAAATTAAAACTAATAGATACATATATAGAAAGAGATAGACGAACCTTAATTTTTTGCTCCAAATTGATGTGTATAGCCGTCTAAAATTCGAAGAAACTGTGGCTCCAAATGGTTGTTTCTCGTGTCCAAACCAGAGAGAGAACTCGAACAAAGAGGCGAACCAGAGAGATAACTCGAACAAAGAGGCGAACCAGAGAGATAACTCGAATAGGGAGACTATATCGAATCTATAACATCATCTTGTCCGCATCTTTTTCATCTAAAGAGAGAGAGCAGAGAGAGAAAGCTAGGGCTTCGACGTGATAGAGAGAGAGCAGAGAGAGAAAGCTAGGGCTTAGACGTGATAGAGAGAGAGCAGAGAGAGAAGGCGGGCTTCGACGCGAGAGAGAGAGAGCAGAGAGAGAAGTCTAGGGCTTAGACGCGAGAGAGAGAGCAGAGTTATGTAGTCCCGTTGGACACACGATATTACGCCTATTGACAAAACTACGTCGTTTTATAAGGTGAGACTAATTTTTTATTATGTTTTCTATTTAAAAAATCATTTATCTGGCGCTAAGTTTCCCGCCAGAGGAACGGAGGGGGGAATTTTTTTGCCTAAAAATAGTATTGCTTATCTACGGGATAAAAAAGGCGCCTTAAAAAAAAATGACTCTAAATTTCCCACCAACGGCACGAAAGGGGAAAATTTTTATTTGGAAAATAGTATTACTTATCTACGGTGCAAAAAAGGCGCCTTAAATGTGAAATTTATTCACGGGCTTTTTAATACACCGTAAAAAAACTTAAGTTCATTTATATATATATTTTTTAACTAATTTTATTAATTGTGAGTATAAAAAATGGCGGGCAAGGTGAATTGCTTATTTACGGGAAAAAAAAAAGGCCTTAAATGAGTGTTTTATCAACGAGGAACATTTATCCCATTACAGGTGTACAAATATGCCGTAAATATATCTAAATATTCACGAGCTCTTTAATACACCGTAAAAATATTTTTCTACGAGGATTTTACTAAAACGTCGTGAAAGCATGTCCTATAACGAGGATTCTTTCAAAAACTCCGTAAATGGTGGTAATCACGAGGCAAAATAAAGAAGCCCCGTAAATACTATGTCGTAAAAGCCTACATTTCTTGTAGTGATTTTTAGACAGGTTTTCGAAATCTAAGTTTGGTGGTGCGCCTTCTAATGCAAAGCTTCCATTGCCGGGTCCCTTTTGCTTCACCCATTTGGTATACTCTTTCCATTATCTATTGCTTCTTTGCATATTGAGAACAATGCACAGATTAAGTTTGAGGGTGTATTTGCATACTTTACATGTCGCACTTACTTTCTATGTATGTGGTATGATTTGAGAGTCTTGGGCTATGATTTTGATCTTTTGAGGACCATGATACTTAGAATTTAAAAATTGCTTGGCTTGAGAGTCTAATACTCCTTATTTACCATGTGGATGCCATTTAGGAGTAAATTTTTTTAAAAATTGATATCTTGCTTGCATTTGTGGTCCACATCATCTTGATCTTGTTATTGTTTTGAGATTCACTCTAGGATTCTACACTAGCACAGGCGCACACTAGCATTCATTTGTAGGGTACATGCTTTGTTGATTATTGATTTGGTTATATCCCAATTGAGCTAGTAGTGCATTGAAAGCTTTCATTCTTAATAAAGGTAGATAACAAACCCTTTTCATTGGTAGCTGAGATTCTAGCCGCATCAAGCACTGAATTTCTTGTGCCGAAAGGTGGAGGGCCCAGACTCTAAGTTAATAATTGAACTTTCTAAATAAAAAAAAAAAGTTGTTGCAAAAGAAAATAATAAAAAAAAAAAAGTGAGGACTTCTCCAAAAAGGTGAGAAGTGGGAAATGATTAGATGGAGGTTGTTTTGATTTGTAGCCTAGTCGATTTGAGCTTGTAAGTCCTTAGGGGTGTTTAAACACCTAATGCCCTAAAGCCATCATGTTTGGGAGTCCTTGACCTAACGCTCGACCTCATGGATCGCTAGAAAGCTTAATAGATCAACACATTGCACTATGCTTCCATCTTTGATCCTTAGGATTAAAAAAATAATTAAAAAAAAATTGAGTGAAAAAAATAAGCGCACCTAGATGAATAAAGCTTTAATAAAAGGTCCACTCTTTGTCTTGATGATCGATACTAGATTTGTGTGCTAGTTTGATGGTAAGGATGTGATTATTTCTTTAGTTGGCTTAGATAGCAATATATTTAATGCCGATTGACTTAAAAAGGATTCTAGAGTTTTTTTTACTTGCATGATCATTGTCTTGATGTGTGGAGGACCATACTTGTTTGCTTGATGTTAAGATTTTGGGAGATTGCTTGGAAAGGGTTGAAAAATTGCATACTTGAGGTAGTTTTCTCCCTATACTTGTTTTTGTATATTAGTGCCTCTCTTATGAGAAAGAGCTCCATGTTTGTGGGTATCATTTCTGGAAACCTTCACGAGACTTCACTCGTCCACTAGGGGTAACCTAGGAGTTTAAAAGGCTTGTTGCATACGCTAAATGCAATCGTGTTCCCTACGAAAGTGGCGTTATCTTTTTATTACTTTTTAGTTCATAGTTGCTTAGTTCCTATTTCCTTATTTTCCTTATAGTCCATTGCTAGGGACTAGCAATATCTAAGTTTGGGGGTGTGATGAGTGCTCAAATGTGACGCATTTTAGCACCTAAGATATGGTATTTTAGTCCATTCATCTATCTCACTTTCATGTCTTAGATACTTATTTGTGTTTTTGCCTATTTTAGGTCAAGAAAGTTCAAACAGGCTAACAAAAGCCATTTGGCTCAATTTTGATGCTAAGGAGTAAAGTTGGAAAGAAACCAAGAAAATGCACCAGAGGAGCTTCTATCCATCGAAAGGAATCCCGATCGATCGAAGATGTTTACAATCGATCGAAATGAGGCGGTGCCAGCTCTGCAATTTGGATAAGGCCAAAGAAGATATTTTCAAGCCACGTCAGCTTCGATCGATCGAAGCTAAGTGTTGGTGTAATGACCCGGTTATTTTCATTCCTTTCCCTTTCTCAAATTTTCACGGATATTTTTTTTTTCGTTGATCTTTTCCTTTCTGAGTTCGGTTCCTTGCCACTTAACATCATCTTGAGTGCTCGGGGATGGTTTTCGAGACTTTTTTCCTTGGATTGACGACTTCCTTTAAGGACCGAGTCATTTTCACGTTTTCACTTTTGTGACACTATTCACTTTTCGTCTTTTTCTCGGTTGTCACTTTGTTGGAATAACCTCATTTTTCGTGTTCAGATTTGATTCCGGTTTTGCATGCATCCATGATATTTAAATTCCATGCTATGTGTATTTTTACTTTTGTAGAAAAGCATGCTAGTTGTGGTCTTTCTTCCATAAGGATGTGGATGCACACTTCTTTGTAATTTCTCTTTCTTTTGGGGTCATTTGTGTAATTACTGTAAAGTAATTATTTTTCGTCTTAGGGACCATTTTGCAATTTAATTTGAAAGATATTTTCAAAAAGGACCTTTTTGCAATTTCCAAAAAGTGTGACAAGTGTCACACTCTCATTGGTGCACTTGTTGACATTTGTGTGGAAACACTTTGATACCTTCGATGATGACATGTGGAGGGTGGAGATTCAACCACTTGTTGGCTTAGGATTGGTGCATTTGTTGGCTTGGATGGTTGACAAGTGTAGGCTTGAGATTAAGCCTAGGATGGAGCCTTGGATGAGTGACAAGTGTATGCTCCAAATTAAGTCTTGCAATTAATTTTTGGGCCACTTTGGAATTATGTTGTTAAGAGGGGTTTTGTGCAATTGACCAACACTTGTGTGTGTTGACCTTGGTGTAAGACCACATAGTGAGTGGAGGATTTCTATTTCCTCCACTCACATTCTTTCACACTTAATTTCTATCTCTTCCCTCTCTTGTAAAGAAAACCCTAGCCTCCATGGATGGAGCTTGAAACCTTAGGCCTTGACCTTGATTTTTGATGGCCTTTCACTCACCTTAGACCTTGAAGCTTGGAACACTTTTTGTTCCCCTCATCCTCCTATACATAACCCTATAAGGGTTTGCCATTTTGTGTTGATTTGCCTTGGATTCTAGAGAGACCCTTCTCTAGTGAGGTAGGGGATGTTATAGGGTTATATTTTTGTTTCTTGCATGCTATTGATGCTTTTATAAGTTGTATGCATGTCTTTTATTAATTTGAGAAATTAGTGATTTATTATATCTTGCATATAACTCATTTTAGACTTGGTAAATGGCATGGCCATGAGTTAATCTTTGATATATATTAATTTAGGATGATTTAGATGAATTTTCAAATCTAGAGATTAAATGGATCTAATTTGATTTAAATTCTAGTAAATTGTATTTTACTTATATTCCATTTTAGACTTGAGATATGGTATGAACATGATTTGGTGCTTGATATATATTAATTAGGGATCATTTGAATAACTTTTGAAATCTAGAGATTTGATTAATTTAAATTAATTAAATTCTATATGATGCTATCTTGCTCATTTGACACTTTTGATTTGATATATGTAATGAGCATGCTATGTTGTTTAACATATATTAATTTGAGGTTATTCGAATTTGATTTGAAATCTAGAGAATTTGATTATCTTGTTTAATTAAATTCTATCTAATGTGGCTCCATGGATCTATTGGTATTTTAGAAGTAGTTTCTATATTCGAATCATGGACTTGAACTTGTTATGTATTCACTTTGTTGTGTTTTGAACGTTGGACAACTTTGTTGTTATATTTATATTCATGAGAACATGTTTTCTTTATGGAATATATTGATGCCATGTGAAATGAATTGCACACTTTGTAATTGACATTATATATGCCATTTTAGAATTGAAACTCTAAGGCATGGATTGTGTGGTTTCAACCTACTTGTGCATGGAAGGTGGTTTTCGTGCATTATATAAATTACGTATAAGTTGTGAACTTATTTGATTATTTTGGAGTCTTGGGACATTGTTACAAGTGACATGGCTAGAGTTTGGCTCTAGTGCGGGAGGTATGAGTTCTCCCCAATTGAGATAGTGCGCACTAAGGTGGTTTTCCCAGCGGGTTAATGCCCGGAATAACCATTTAGTTCTCAACGGAAATCCGAAACGTGATGTCCAAGTCTTCCACTATTTGATTTCGCATTTAATTCCAAGTTGACAATCATGTTTAATTGTGACCTGTGGTTTTGGCTATTGGCGGTTGATGTTGTTAAGTACATCCATACTAAATTGTTATATTTAGTTGTTTTCACACTTTTAGATTTCAAGTTGATAACTTAGAGAATCTATGTCTTGATGTGTGATATTTGAAATTCTAATTGTACTAAATTGTTATATTTAGTTGTTATTGCATTTTAGATTTCAAGATGGTAATCTTGAGAATCTATATCTTGACACTTGTTTAGCATGCTTCTATGTTGGTTAAATTGCATAGATGTTGTGATTATGATTTATTGTTCAAATGTGACTTAGGAATGATCCTATAGATTCATTTAGAACATAGATGTTAGGTGGTATGACCCACTTTGGTTATTCTAGCATTTTAGATTTCAAGTTGATAACCTTGAGAATCTACATTTTGTTGCTTTGTGTAGGCATGCTACTATGTTGTTGGAATTGCATGAATGATGTGATGTATGCTAGATATGGTCTAGGGTAGCTTAGGATGCTCCCTAGGTCTCACCTTAACATAGACGTTAGGTGGCATGAGCCTCTTTAACATGTTTCACCTTAAGGTGATAAAATTGTAAAAAGTTAGGTCGATGCATGCTCATCTCCTACGAGTAACTATATGTTACTCACCCACGTTGTGGGGACATTTTTCAGTTACAGGAATTAAAGTTGAGACTTTCATTATGCTTTGATGGTTTGTGGACTTGGAGGTTTCCATCTTTGTGAAGGTTGGCTTGGAATGCCATTTGTAACCTTATTTGTCAAAATGTGTATATTTGATTCCATATATGTAGTGTGTACATGAGTGCACTCCTTACAATGTATTCAACATGTATAAGATGAGGCCGGAGGCCAATGACATGTATTTTGTATCCTATGTAAATTTTGACTTCATGAGATTTTATGAAAACATTAAAAAATCACAAGTTATTGTTTCACCATGGGTGCATTGGGTGTGGGAATTCCATTTTCATTCTTTCATAGGGTCTTATTAATTATGTATGAAGTGTGGCCAAGAGCTAAGCAGTCATTTGAAGTTAATTGTTAATTTTAGATTTCAAAATTTCCATTTCAAGTTCATTTTCGCCTTTTTGGCCGTTGGGGGGTCGGATTTTGACTCGACCATTTTCGAGAGCCGTGGATCATTCCCGAATGCTCAAAATCACCAGGATCATTCCCGCACGCTCAAAATCACCATTTATATTTGTGTGAATGATCGTTTTCATGAAAAACTCTTTCGTTTGTGTTTTGAGCCTCCTATGGATTCATTTCACCTTTTTGTTGAAAAATTTGACTTAAGGGAATTTTGGGAATTTTCTTTGGGAAATAAATTCCGTTCTTGATTTCGTCATATAGAAAATGTGATTTTAGGGGGAGTTTCTTAACGACATTTTTTTGAAAAATGTCATGTTGACCTCGAAAATCGTGTCGCAAACTCATTTTTTTGCTAAAACACTATTTCTGTTGCATTTTTGGTGTTCTGTTCAAGTTGAACCGGTTCAAGAATAGTTGAACTGGTTCAAGGTGTCATTTTGGTTCAGCTTGGGCATACTGCCAATGTTGAACCGGTTCAAGAATGTTGAACCGGTTCAAGTCTTTTAGAGTTTTCAGTTTTGGACTTCGAACTTCAAACTGATATAACTTCTTTGTTTTAACTCCGAATTGGTCTGTTCTTGAGTCTAAACTGACTGCATTGAAATAAGCTTTCCAATGGTATGAATTTCAGTTTCAAATTATTTTCTTAGCTCATGATTTCCTCATTTTTGTGAGAGGGTGTCGGATTTGGTTCGAACCGGGATAGTTTATTTGGGATTTCTTTTCCTTTGGCCTTAGGACTTCATGTGAAGTTACCAAAGGATGTTTTTGGATGTTTTTTTATATCATTTGACTTGTTGGGATTCAAATTCCTTCCTCTAGGGTAAAATGACCATTTTACCCTTGGTCCTTCTTTTGGTAGGGTTTTGATACCCTTGTCTTCATTTTGCTTCCCCTGAGTCTCGAAATTCCTTGAGGGGCCATTCTTGTATCTTAGGGATGATGTACATCTCTAAGGACGTGGTTTCATTTTGCTTCCGCATTTCGGATCCGCTTCGGGTCATCACAGGACACACTAGGTTGAAAAATCCAGGATCGTTACAGTTGGATGGATCGTGAATCTTCGATCGATCAAAAATGCTACTGGCAGTGAGCTGTCTAATTCCTAAGCCAACCGATTTCATCCAATCATAGGCTGTAATTCTGACTTGGTCCATACTCAAAAGAGTATGTAATTGATTTATTGAACCATATATTGTATCATAACATTAGATAGAGATATTACCAATTATAGAAAAAAATAATTCCTCTCTCTAGAACTAGGGTTTTGAGAAGAAAGCAAGGATGAAGATGATGATACCAACCTCCAAGCTAGCCCTTGAGGGTTCCATGACCACCACAATGAGTGGCTAAATGTTTTTCTTGGGGCTAGAGATAACCCCTAGGCTTGCTTCCTAAACTTAGCTTTTGTGTATTTTTAGGGATTTTAGTTGTAATAGATGTTTTGATCTTGAATTAATATAGATCTTGTGATTTCTACTTGATTTGTATGGATTAATGCTTTCAATTGATCATTTATTTATATCCATATGTCTATGTATGCTAGAATGGATGTTCATATGTTTTTTTCTAGATTTAATGAAATTAATGCATGTCTATGTGTATTGATGTTGTTAATCTAGTGATGGTTAAAACATAGTGCTTAATTGAATACTCTTGTCATTTAATTAATGGTTCACACATGTTTCTTGATGGATTGTGCTACATCTATAGTTTGATTAGTTTAATTTTCATGGATCTATCCTAGATGTAGGGTAATTGCTTTAATTTCTTAGGTAGGTGGACAATCCATTCTTGTTTCTTGATGTTCCATGCTTGTGAATGCAAAGAGTATATTTCTCTAGACTTTTGTGTGTCCACTAATTGTGGTTTAATTGAATGGTTATTGGTCTCATTTAATAAGTTATGCTATTTATTTAAATTGGCTAGACAATCTATGCTTATTTGTCATCCATCATGCTTTGTTTTCAATTAGTGGCACAAACACACATTTTACAACTCAAATTTTCCCATTAATGTACAATTGCTAGTGTTTGGTGAAGTACAGCTTAGTGGTGAACTCTAAGCCCCAAGACCTTTCTCTCATTTATATTTCCTCTATTTTCTAGATTGCTATTTACTTACATTGTTTTTAATTGGACTAAGTTTAATTAAATCAAGCACCTCTTTTGATCGTTCGACCTACTAATCCGACATTAATTTCCAAGTGCAAACACACCTCCTTTCCCTTGTGACGATCCCTACTCACCCTAGCTATATTTATTGTTAGAAGTAGTAGTGGCAATCTAAATTTAAAACTTGGCCACACTACACACTTTTCAAACTTTGGTTCGGGTGATACCATCTTGCGTAAGACTTTTGAGCCCGGGAAGAAGGTTTGGTTGTTTAATACACGATTGAAACTGTGATACCCTTCAATTCTAGAGCCACGGGTGATCAAGTCCGACCATAGATCCGAGGGATATCAGACAATTAATATGTAAACAAGCAAGAGAACAAAAGAATTTAAAATAAAATAATACCTCAAACTTTAAATAATAAATTAAAATCATTTAAATCCTTCAAATCCGTACAACTCGAGAATCCATCTAGTGGACCCCTAACAATTCCAAATGAACAATAAATACAAAACCAAAATCCAAAACTAAATTAAGAAAGGAAATCCTATGTAATCGGAAGAGTGAGTATCTGCATCTACATCCACACGATCAAGCCCTAAGCCTGGTACCGACGAACACGAGAAAAATAAAAGTGGGTCAGGCCCATATGCAAGTTCCATCCTACTACAATCCGTACATAAACCTGATACGCAGATACATTCTAGATAGCTTGGTAATATCTAAAATAGTCCATATATATATAGACACACTATAGGTTGCTCACTAGCCTATAACATAGTTCAGCCTGGGTAGAAAGTGACATATAAAACACGTTTTCTAGCGGCTAAGTACCTAGACCAACCAGGGAACATCAGCTATATCTAGCTACTCAACCTTTGCGGTATACGCACCCTAACCATGATCAAGAGACTTAAGCTCGTTTCACTGTACCATAAGTATATATATAAATTCCTTCCTAATGCAGAAAAATAGATTAAATATCCATTATGTCGTTCAACTGTTTTAGTTGACAAGACATGCATCCATGTAGGATTTAACTGTTTTAGTTAATCCATTCCATTTGTATGAAGACGTAGGACTTAGCTTTTTGATCTAATCCATCTCTGATATACCACCATCCCATACCGGTGCATATAATGCATATGATCCAATAATGATGCACACTCAAATGAACATCAAGTAAATCCAGAAACCAACATAATAAAAATCAGATATTAATAAGATCCTATCATGCATCCAATATATGATTATAATCATAAAACTCCTCCTAAACTGTTAGAGTACTGATAAACAATTTAAATTATCCATATCCATCCAATTGACAAAATAAAAATTAAAACAGTTCATCAATTAACATCCATAGCATGGTATAATGAATATCAGAATTATGAACTGAGGACATTATACTAGAAATCCCAAACCATACTCTCATACTAGTTCATTTAAATCATTGAAACAAAGACTAGTAATGAAATCCTCCACAATCCTTAACGGCATGTAAATTGATTTCTAAATTTCATAACGTTCCTTTTCCAGATCACACACCTACATTCCCGGGTCTTAATCAAGCGTTATATAACTTTGATATAATATACCTAAAACATCTTTCATTTCAGTCCATTCAATTGGCTAAACAAACTAGAAATTTAAGTCTTCCTCCTTCTTGGACAGCATGCACATTAATCTTTAAAAATTCATGATGTCCATTAATATTAACACACTAGCATATACTAACTAATTTAAGGTTTTAATAGGTTAATTTTAAACATTTAAAACCCCACATCACTTTCCAGAAATTTCATTTAAGCCCCTGTAATAAATAAAAAAAAAATTAGCAAAATGCACTTACTGGGCATTTACAAAAGAGGAGCTGGCTCCACAAAAGTGTGGAGCCTGCTCTACCCTCTTGGAGCCACCTCCACAAGAGTGTGGAGCCTGCTCCACTTCAATGGAGCCTGCTCCATTGAAGGGTGGAGCCTCCTCCACTCTCTCAACCTACGTTTTTCCTTCTACGTTTCCTCTGTTTTGCCTTCTCCGCTTCTGGCAAAGCTTCAGTCCTCTGTTCCACTTTTGTTACAGATTTTTTTAAGGTTCAATTTAAGTCCTAACAATCCTAGAAACTTCTCCAATTCCAGTATGAATTAATTGACAAAAAACATAAACCATAATCGAAACAGTTTTTGCTTCCTCTGTTTGCCTTCTCCGCTTCCGGCAAAGTTAAACCCTCTGCTCCAATTTTTTTTTAAAGTTCTTAGTGTTCAATTAAGTCCCAACCATCCTAAAGACTCCTCAAATATCAACAAGCATTACTTGATAAAAATTTAAAACCGAACAAAATAGTTTATGCAAAGAACACAATTTCAATTCACCTAAACATACGAACAGTTTAAAGTCTATTACCATGCATTAAAATTCCGTTTTAAAGTTTAATTAACTTCCTGGAGACTATATAAAATGCACAGAACACAATTTTATAGGAAGGAGATAGAATGAAACTTGCCTTTAGGTTTCGGTTTGCAACCTTAAAACGTCGTCTCTATAATCCGGCAACTCCAAGACCATTCCTTCCTCCTCTATCCACTACTCTCTACCTAGGTTGCTCCTTGGCTCAACCCATGAGCAATTCCCTTTATTAATCTCCCAAGACCCTCTCTGTTTATTCTCAAAACCATTCCAGAGCCTCTGTTTTCCCCTCTCTAGATAATACGTGAATAGGGTCTCAAGCCCTTGCAGACACATATATTGGTAAATATATATATAGATTTTTATTAACCCTACGTATAATTCCAAAATACATTTAAAAGTCGGGTAACCTACTTCGTACAAGAAACCCTAATCCTAAACGCAGCCTACTTATCTGTCGGCTACCCTAATTCAATAAAATAAAACCCTAAACTCAAAACATACGCAAACATAGTATTAAATAATTACATCCATTACAATTAAATAAATAAATAATTAATGACATTTAAAACAAATAAACAAAGGAAAACAACTAAATAAATATAATTAACTAAATCATTCAAAACGCATAAACAATTAAATTCAAACAAGTTCTAATTAACAATTAATTTAAATACACACAAATAATCAATTAAGCCACTACACATAAAAAAAATTCACCATTAATCAAGTTACCAAATTTAAATACAAATGCACATAAAATCATAATTAAATTCCCATTTTATCCTTTTGAAAACTAGGGGTATTACATTCTTCCACCTTAACAAAAGGAATTTCGTCCTCGGAATTCACGAAACTCTGAATTAATTATCTTTTCAAAATTCATTTCCGTTTTTGTGTGACACAGCCTCTTTATATGGCTCCACCAAATTCCAACACATCCAACAATATACCAAGTTTCTATGTTTAAGAAACAGCAAAAATATACAACTCTTAGGTTGTATCTATCAATGATCCAATCTTACCCAATATTTAGTGAAGGGTAATGATCCATATTCCTCCAAGTTCCATAGAACAGACGCATAAAATTCCTATGCATCCAGCGCTAGCTAAATTGGTAATGCTAAGAAATAGCGTGAAAAGTCAGTACCATACGTAAAACTGGCCTTCCTCCAAAACACAGTGCTTCCTATACGAAAGTCTTCCCAAATAACCATTTCCTGATAGAAAACTCCTATATACGAGTTCAACTATCTACAAAATCCGACCGTCGCCTCCAAACCGCGCGCAATTATTACCATAAGAGAGTTTTTATCTCTGATGTATCCTTAAACAAAGGCAAGGTCGTACCACATAACCTCGCTTCCATGCCAGACCAACCAACAAGATCTACATTACATAGTATCTAAAATCCCAACCTTTGTCGCACTAACCTCCTTGGGCTAACAGTTACATAGAAAATAACTGAAAAGCTTAGTTACTTCTTCAATTACCCATGCCGACTGAGGATATACATTCTAAGCATATCTGCCATGATCAAATATTATATCGCGATCATATTTCCCGTCTAGAGATGCAGAGCATAGTTGTTGCTCCAACACCCTCAAAGACTCCGTTGACATAGCAGTATTTAACCCCTATAAGAGATAACCACCTACTATAACTCTGTTATCAGTGTAATGTAGAAATGACATAACATGCTAAAACAAACACCACTAATAGTGATGTCTACCATCGAACTTGCTTATCCACAACTCTTAATCCATATGGAATTAAAATTCCAACCAATGTCGGTACTTCCTACCAATCATCCCCTCCTGATTAGTCCTACTCCCATTTTGATATAGGAAGTGGCTAAAACCTCCAATGATATCTAATTATCAATTTCCCACCTTGCTAACAGGTGATACACTTGGAGACAGTGACATACATGTCCCTATCCGTACCGACTCACCAAGACGAACCTGATAAGTCGTACTGTAACTCTTATCCATTTGACTGCACTGTAAAATTTATGAATTTTACATCTCAGTCACTCCGACCTTCCTAGAATCAGAAAAACAACTATTAATCCTCCTTCAGTACCCTAAACTCAACTGAGTAAGGTACTACCTCATGTGGGGTCAGCTCAAATATTCCAAGTTGACCGCTTCTATTTCCCTGGTAATAGCATGTGTTATTATTTCGACATGCTAAAACACAACGGATTACGCAACAACCACCGAAGGTTCAATTACCATCTCAGTTGATAAGATCATCCTCCTCCCTATTACTTTTACCAGATGAAACTTAATGTAAAGTGTGAATCACCACATTTATCCATCTGAGCCGTCTCGTGATCCATGTTATTCGTAGGAACTGATATCTTACTAGTTCCAAATAAACAAAGCGAAGCTGATTTAATTTGACCAGTCAAACAATATCCCAGCCAGAATCCTGACCCTTATGTAGACTCAGCAACTGCTCATCATAATCCATGGAAATAACTCTGTCATTCCCACCCTAATATGAGAAATGGCTGCAAAGACCTAATGATCTCTGATAGTCCATCTAAATTATTTAATAGATATCAGACTTTATGACAAAAATCACTGTGTCCCTCCTCCTACCTATCCTCCAAACATCTGCTTCATTATATGAAGCATCATATTTCCTCTAGGATTAATAAAGAACTAAGAGTTGTGAACCTCAGTCCTTACATCCTCCTTCTAATTTGTCTAACGAAAGTATCGTTAGTTTAATAACACCAACTTCCATAATTAGATGTTTGGCCTCACTTTCAAGTCTATACCATCCTACTTCTCTAACTCAAGTAAGTGTCGATTAGACTTCCTGTCTAACTTCAAAAGAATATGGAATCTTTTCATCCTCCAAATAGTCAACAATTCCCAGCAATAACTATTTGTTGCGAGCTGGGACCTAAAAAAAAAAAAAAATTTCCATATTATTTGTGCAAATGAAGAGACTTGCTTCCTCCTCGATATGCAACTCCAGCAACGCCTCCTAATGACACCCCCTCATGAAAGCAAATTCTTGATTAAGGATAAACTGATGAATAGTTAATCCATATACTATCCTTAGTCGGTGGCGTTCCAATAAGTACTTAAACCATTACAAGATCCTCCTGCTAACTTGGGAATACCTTTTAAAATTCCCGAGAAGCTATTCAACAAAGTCAGTTCCTCTGATAAATTAGCGTGGCTTTAAAGTATATTAAATGAATCTAGATTATTTGACTTATACCGCGGGGTTAATTATCCCATCTTGAACACATACTATAACCACGCATGTCTAGGTTCCTTAGGTTGGCTAAAGTTAGGTATAATTACCAAATCTTACGACCACATGCCCCAAAAATCCTAACGTAATGAACGTTATTCCTCCAAAATGGTAGTTGACTGATCACTCACTTGTGTCCCCAACTAAACCGTATTCCCGATCCTGAACAATTAACAAAAAAAAAAAAAAAAACATACAATGCACATAAAATAAAACACAATAAAATCTACGTAAAACATCATTCCTCCTTGCAAAGAAAATCTCTTTTAGAAATCAACTTTTCCTGATTGGTTCCCAATCTCCTTTTCCAGTTTCAAAGGTACTCAACCAACCTCGAAACATAAGCTCCAACCATAGCTCAAAACTAAATCTATTTGCCTCAGCAAATTCCAAAGGCTTAACCTTCATCCTCCTTATACGCGGAATGCAAACCGTCTAATGTAGCTTAATAAAGCCACCTAGACCGTCACAACCTAATCCCCATACTCCCCGGAACGTGATATAAAATTATTGCTTCATTCTGAGAAGAACTCCATCCGATCCTAATCTCCTGACGTGTGTGTATATATATATATATATATATATATATATATATATTCCTTCTTTTAAAGGTAAAACGAAAGGTTAACTATATGTAGGTCGATCCACACCACCTCTACCAGGTATCGTTCACTAAACTATTAGCGACCCAGATCATCCTCGAGCGATCTTTGATTTCCAAGATTTAATACCCTCTTTCTTGGGTAAGTTAAAATCTCCTCCACTAGAATCCTCTTCGGACTCCTATTCCTTGTTTGCCTTCTTTATGAGAACAACTGAAATCGTGTTGGTCCCTTTATGCGGTGACCTAAAACATACTCCTAAATCATTCGTTGACTTATACTTCTAAAAGTAGCACTAACCGGAATTAAACCTTCGATCCCAAGTTCTGCTTCTGATAAAGAACTCAATAACGTACTCCTTTACTCCTTCGGGTCTAAATCGCTGTCGCCTTGGACCCCATCCTCCTCCTAGTGTCAACCATTCCATCATTATAAAATATAATTGACATCAGCTCCTCTTAACGAACCGTAAAAGAGTACAACGAATCCTAATATGGCTCTAAGTTTTAAGAGACGCAACGCGGAAGTCATCTAACGAAAGACACTCCTAACGATACTAGAACATAGAGTGCTCTGATACCAATTGTGATACCCCTTGATTCTAAAGCCACGGGTGATCAAGTCCAAGCACAGATCCAAGGGATATCAGACAATTAATATGTAAACAAGTAAGAGTACAAAAGAATTTAAAATAAAATAATACCTCAAACTTTAAATAATAAATTAATATCATTTAAATCCTTCAAATTCGTACAACTCGGGAATCCATCTAGTGGACCCCTAACAATTCCAAATGAACAATAAATACAAAACTAAAATCCAAAACTAAATTAAGAAAGGAAATCCTATGAAATCGGAAGAACGAGTATCTGTATCTGCATCCACACGATCAAGCCCTAACCTTGGTACCGACGAACACCTGAAAAATAAGAGTGGGTCAGGCCCACATGCAAGTTCCATCCTACTACAATCTGTACATAAACCCGATACGCAGATACATCCTATATAGCTCGGCAATATCTAAAATAGTCCATATATATATATACACACTATAGGTTGCTCACTAACTTATAACACAGTTCAGCTTGGGTAAAAGGTGACATATAAAACACGCTTTCCATCGGCCAAGTACCTAGACCTACCAGGGAACATCAGCTATATCAAGCTACTCAACCTTTGCGATATACACACCCTAACTATGATCAAGAGACTCAAGCTCGTATCACGGTACCATAAGTATATATATAATTCCTTCCTAATGTAGAAAAATAGATTAAATATCCATTATGTCGTTCAACTATTTTAGTTGACAGGACATGCATCCATGTAGGATTTAACTGTTTTAGTTAATCCATTCCGTATGTATGAAGAGGTAGGACTTAGCTTTTTGATCTAATCCATCTCTGGTATACCACCATCCCATACCGGTACATATAATGCATATGATCCAATAATGATGCACACTCAAATGAACATCAAGTAAATCCAGAAACCAATATAATAGAAATAAGATATTAATAAGATCTTATCATGCATCCAATATATGATTATAATCATAAAAACTCCTTTTAAACTGTTAGAGTACTGATAAACAATTTAAATTATCCATATCCATCCAATTGACAAAACAGAAATTAAAACAGTTCATCAATTAACATCCAGAGCATGATATAATGATTATCAGAATTATGAACTGAGGACATTATACTAGAAATCCTAAACCATACTCTCATACTAGTTCATTTAAATCATTGAAACAAAGACTAGTAATGAAATCCTCCACAATCCTTAACAGCATGTAAATTGATTTCTAAATTTCATGACGTTCCTTTTCCAGATCACACACCTACATTCCTGGGTCTTAATTATGCGTTATATAACTTTGATATAACATCCCTAAAACATCTTTCATTTCAGTCCATTCAATTGGCTAAATAAACTAGAAATTTAAGTCTTCCTCCTTCCTGGACAACATGCACATTAATCTTTAAAAATTCATGATGTCCATTAATATTAACACACTAGCATATACTAACTAATTTAAGGTTTTAATAGGTTAATTTTAAACATTTAAAACCCCACATCACTTTCCAGAAATTTCATTTAAGCCCCTGTAATAAATAAAAAACTAATCAGCAAAACGCACTTACTGTGCATTGACAAAAGAGGAGCCGGCTCCACAAAAGTGTGGAGCCTACTCTACCCTCTTGGAGCTGCCTCCACAAGAGTGTGGAGCCTGCTCCACTTCAATGGATCTGGCTCCATTGAAGGGTGGAGCCTCCTCCACTCTCTCAACCTACGTTTTTCCCTCTCCGTTTCTTCTGTTTTGCCTTCTCCGCTTCCGGCAAAGCTTCAGTCCTTTGGCCCACTTTTGTTATAGATTTTTTTAAGGTTCAATTTAATTCCTAACAATCCTAGAAACTTCTCCAATTCTAGTATGAATTAATTGACAAAAAACATAAACCATAATAGAAACAGTTTATGCTTCCTCTGTTTACCTTCTCCGCATCCGGCAAAGTTCAACCCTCTGCTCCAGAATTTTTTTAAAGTTATTAGGGTTTAATTAAGTCCCAATCATCCTAATGACTCCTCAAATATCTACAAGCATTGCTTGACAAAAATTTAAAACCGAACAAAACAGTTTGTGCAAGGAACACAATTTCAGTTCACCTAAACATACGAAAAGTTTAAAGTCTGTTACCATGCATCAAAATTCCATTTCAAAGTTTACTTAACTTCCTGGAGACTATATAGAATGTACAGAATACAAGTTTACAGGAAGGAGATAGAATGAAACTTGCCTTTAGGTTTTGGTTTGAAATCTTAAAACGTCGTCTCTATAATTTGGCAACTCCAAGACCATTCCTTCCTCCTCTGTCCACTGCTCTCTACCTAGGTTGCTCCTTGGCTCAACCCATGAGAAATTCCCTTTATTAATTTCCGAAGACCCTCTCTGTTTATTCTCAAAACCATTCCAGAGCCTCTGTTTTCCCCTCTCTAGATAATACGTGAATAGGGTTTCTCAAACCCTTGTAAACACATATATTGGTAAATATATATATAGATTTTTATTAACCCTACGTATAATTCCAAAACACATTTAAAAGTTAGCTAACCTACTTGGTACAAGAAACCCTAATCCTAAACCCAGCCTACTTATCCGTCGGCTACCCTAATTACATAAAATAAAACCGTAAACTCAAAACATACGCAAACACAGTATTAAATAATTACATCCATTACAATTAAATAAATAATTAATTAATGACATTTAAAACAAATAAATAAAGGAAGACAACTAAATAACTATAATTAACTAAATCATTCAAAACACATAAACAATTAAATTAAAACAATTTCTGATTAACAATTAATTTAAATACACACAAATAATCAATTAAGCCACTACACATAAAACAAATTCACCATTAATCAAGTCACCTAATTTAAATTCAAATGCACATAAAATCATAATTAAATTCCCATTTTATCCTTTTGAAAACAAGGGGTATAGAAACTTTTTCCTAGAAAGCTAAAGTTACGTTAGGAAGGTCCATAGATGGTTATTTCTGTTACACCATATGGTGCAATTGAGATACGGGATAGCAAGACTGGCAACTATCCAAAGTCGATGGACAAAGACTTAAACCCTATCTAGAAGGTAGTGCGCAAAGAGGCACAGTGGTGGCAGTAGAACTTCATGATCCTATTTACTTGGACCAGAGAGGTCAGTTTTCGTTGAGCTATCGATGTTAAACTTAGCGTGCTGTCGAGTTATCGACGTTAAACTTAGCATTTGTATGTTGTACCGTAGTTTTTGTTTTTGTTTTTAGTTTTATTTTTATTTTTGTTTATGCTTTAATTTTTTAGGTTTTAGTAATTTTTATGCTTATTTTATCTTTAGTTTAGTTTAGGGGTAGGTTTATTAGGAAAAAGAAAATAAAAATTCAAAAATAGGAAAATTCAAAAATTTGTCTCTAAGCTCGAGCTTTCACTTTAAAGCTTGAGCATTAGCTACCAAAAGCTCGAGCTTGCACACACTAAGCTCGAGCCCTCCATCATCGTTAACTTTAGGGTTTTTAGCGGCTAAGCTCGAGCCTTAAACCTTGGGTTCGAGCTCTTGTACTTTAAAATATAAGGAAACCCTTGTGCCGAGCTTGGAAACCTCATGCCCTTCACTCGATCTTACCTCATTTCTCTCCCAAATCTCTTCAATTATCTTTGATTCATCCTCTCCAGTATTTTGGGCTTCGATTTACATCAAAAGGTAAGATTTCCCCTCACTTTCTCATTGTTTTATTTAGATATATATATATATATATATATATATATATATATATATATATGTATATAAACATATGTATTTTCTATATATATTCAAAGGTTTTGCCCCAATTTCGTATCAAAATACATAAGAAGCTTGATTTAATCCTCTATATCCATTTCCAATCATGAATCCATCATCCAAACTTACAGAGATTCCAGATCTAATATTAGATTTGAAAAACACGGGTTTGGGTGTTTTGGAGGTGTTGGGGTGAATTTCTTGAAGTGTTAGGGTTGTTGTGTAATTACGGAAGAGTTTGTGGGTGGATTTTGGACATTTTTGGAAGATTTGAGGAGATTTTGTTTCAGTTTTCAACCCAGGAAGCTTGAGCTCTCATCTAGGGCTCGAGTAATTGCTTGCAGCAAGCTCGAGCATAGGGAACATAAAGCTCGAGCCTTACACAGTGGATAGCTCGAGCCATAGGCTTTGAGGCTCGAGCTTTGGAGCACTGATTTGAGATTTGAGGGGGAGTTATTGTGGGATAGTGCTGGGGCTTTAGACAGTTACAGAGATGCCTCGATAGCTGAGACAGAGACGTATTCGAACTCTTACTATGGCGTTGAATTATGCTTTGAGGTATAGCACTATTCACCATGAGACGGATTTTATGGTAGTAGATTTTGAGCGACACCGAGATACATTCTGGGCAGTAGAGGCCCTACAGGCTCGTTAGTTATCTGGATTTCTAAGACATCCGGTGCAGATTGTCTATCCCAGACTGGTGCGTGCATTTTACCGTAGTCTGATTCTATATGCGGGCGATGATGCCCATGATGGAGAGGAGTACTTTACAGCCACTGTCGAGGGAATAGTGCAGACATTAGACTGTGCAGCTATAGCAAGAGCTATGGGCTGCCACCATAGATGCCCTGCTGCTTTCCAGGGCCATTTTCCATCGATTCCCCCTTCCTATCTAGAGAGGTGATGGTCAGAGCACTTGGCCAGGGAAGACATTCCATCATTTTGGAGACGATCTGGAAGTCACAGCTTCCGCATAGATTTTGGTTCTTAGATACGATCTTTGTGGCAAATGCTTACCCTATTGGACAAAAGATAGGGCAGTGCATAGAGATGGCGGATGGACACTATGCATTCCACGCCGGCTACTGGGTGTCCATACCCCAGTTGGTGTTCGTATAGTTGCGCCGACTTTATAATGAGATAGGAGAGGCTAGACGCCCTCATATCCACCACTTTCAGTTCCCTAGGCTTGTTACTCGCGTGATGGAGATCTCGGGGGTTCCCATACTCCCGAATGAGGTAACGATTACAGAGTTTACATAGTATCATTTCACTGAGTGGAACAATGTCTGGGGGCATATGCCCAAGCCCAGATGTAGGGAGTGGGGGAATGACGATGAGATCTGAGAGGATCGACGGCGTTCAGATACCGAGGTTAGAGGGGTGCCATACATGCTCGATGGACCACATTATCCACCTCCACCTACTATTCTTCCAGCCGACCATACCGATGCAGCGATAGTGGAGGAGGAGGATGAGGTTGATGATGAGGCCACAGAGGATGAGATGGATACATCTGATAGCCAGGCCCCACCGAGGAGGAGGCCAGTTCCTGCAGCCCAGCCTGAGGGTTCTTTTTAGGCTGAGATTAAAAAGCTACAGGTCAGGGTGATAGAGCTACAAAATGGACAGACAGTACTAAGGTAGATGCTGATTGCACAGCAGAGCATTCTTGAGGAGCTATTACGCTGCACTCCGTTTATTTCTTCTACCTTTACTAATACTCCTATACCTCATATAGATTAGCTGTCTAGGGCTTTTCTGTATTTTCTTTATTAGATAGGCACTTTTGTCGATTGGGGCAGTATTTTTGGATGTATTTATTTCTTTATGCTATATTTCTACCGTAAGTCTACTATTTCAAAAGCATTGTACTGATCTTTATCATTTATATAGATGCTTTTTGCTTATACTATCCTTGTGTTGATATTTGAGCTACATATGATATTTCTCTATTATTACTCCATATACTTGATACTCTGATGTGTGTTGGAGTTTGTTGATTTTGCCAAGTACTATAGATTAAGTTTGGGGGTGATTTTTCCATTTTCCACTCAGTGCTTCAATTTAGTCTATCTTTGCTGGTCTGCTTGTATAGTAATATATCTTTGTTACTCTCTTTTGTTCTCACACATTGAGGATAATGTGTACATTAGGTTTGGGGGTAAAGTAAAATTGGGATCAAATTCAACTTTTCAAATTTTGCTAAACACAAGGACATGATATGATATTTGATGTTATGAGCATGAGTTTGAGTCTGTTGATTGTCATATATTCTATTTGTAGTCTGATGTTGGCTAGAAATGGTTTGTATGCTAAAATATTGTGAAAAGAGACTCTTGAAAATTTTTGAAATCAGTTGGTGGCATGTGATCCACTCTGTTAGGTTGATCAATGTTTAATGAAATTAATCTCTTAGATGCTACATTTTGCACGTATTCATATTTGCATGAATTTTGTGGGGTAAAAACTAGAAGTCTTGCTTTGTTTTGAGTTAGACTGAGATGAGCAGGTGGATTTGATAAATTTGATAACCAAGGCATAAAAAATAAAAAGAAAAAGCTAAAAAGAGAAAAGAAAAAAAATAGAAAAATTAGTATGTATGCAATGCAATAAAATAAAAAATTTCTTTATCAATGTGAATGAAAAATAAAATAAAATAAAATAAAATAAAATATATATATATATATATATATATATATATATATATATATATATGTGTGTCAGAACACACCCTTAAGGACTTAATTGCTCAAGCAATCTAAGTATAGATATGAACTTGACCCTTTTTTACTTCTTTTCTTCATATATATATATATATATATGTATGCAATGCAATAAAATAAAAAATTTCTTTATCAATGTGAATGAAAAATAAAATAAAATAAAATAAAATAAAATATATATATATATATATATATATATATATATATGTGTGTCAGAACACACCCTTAAGGACTTAATTGCTCAAGCAATCTAAGTATAGATATGCACTTGACCCTTTTTTACTTCTTTTCTTCATATATATATATATATATATATGAAGAAAAGAAGTAAAAAAGGGTCAAGTGCATATCTATACTTAGATTGCTTGAGCAATTAAGTCCTTAAGGGTGTGTTCTGACACCTAATGCCCTAAGACCATCTGGTCTAGGAGTTATTGGCTGAAAGCTTGTTACATAAGGGGTTTATGTTGCCTAGATTACTTGAACAATTAGGTCCAGAGGGGTGTTTTATTACTTAATGCCCTAACACCATCTGGTCTGGGAGTTATTGGCTGAAATTTCATTACATGGGTGATTTAGAAAGCTTAATAGACCTGGACCTAATTGTTCAAGTAATCTAGGTAACCTAAACCCCTTATGTAACAAGCTTTTAGCCAATAACTCCTAGACCAGATATATATATATATATATATGAAGAAAAGAAGTAAAAAAGGGTCAAGTTCATATCTATACTTAGATTGCTTGAGCAATTAAGTCCTTAAGGGTGTGTTCTGATACCTAATGCCCTAAGACCATCTGGTCTAGGAGTTATTGGCTGAAAGCTTGTTACATAAGGGGTTTAGGTTGCCTAGATTACTTGAACAATTAGGTCCAGAGGGGTGTTTTATTACTTAATGCCCTAACACCATCTGGTCTGGGAGTCATTGGCTGAAATTTCATTACATGGGTGATTTAGAAAGCTTAATAGACCTGAACATTGCGCAGTATCCTTTTTGGGAAAAAATGCATACCTTAAAAATAATAATAATAACAATGCCTTGGGAGTTGGAATTTGAAAAGTTTGCCTGTGAATTGAGGAATAGCAAGGAATAAATGCAAGCACGGACAGTAAGCCACACGTTTAATTGTAAGATCACTTTCAAAAAGTGTTTTGGAGATTAAGATTGTTGAATGAATGATTAAACCGACATATGGGGACCATAACTTCTAAATTAAAATTGGAAGTTGAAAGTTTTTCTGATTACATGATTGGTTGTACTTGCTAAATTTGACTGATTAATGAACTGCAGGGATATTATGATTTGAAAACAGGCTTGAATGAGCTTTTGTGCAATTAAGGCACTGCTTTGAGATGTTTGTAGGTACCATCACTAGAAACCCTTATAAGACTATAACTCGTCCACTAGGGGTAACCTAGGGGTTTAAAGGCTTGTTGCATAAGCTAAATGAAACTGTAATTCCCATGAAAGTGGCTTTTTAGTTCTGTATTGCTAAGGGACTAGCAATATGTAAGTTTGGGGGTGTGATGAGCACTGAATATTTCATATTCGAGCCCCTAAATATACGTATGTTAAGGCCTAAAGTGATACTTCTATCCATTATTAGACTGATTTATGTTTAATGTGTGTTTATAGGTACTTTTACAGAGAAATGTTTAAAACCAGGATTTTATGATGAAAAGACTGATATTGAAGCTTACAGAGTCGTTGCCGGTCATTCAGAGCAAGCCGAGAGCTCAAATGGTGAAGTTTTGAAGAATTCAGGATCCAAAGCTCTAGCCCAAGTGTTGAGGCTCGAGCCCTACAAGAAAAAGAAGAAAAATTAACAAGGCATTAAAGCTTAAGCCTTGTACCTTCAGAGCTCGAGCCCTACTCAGTTATGCTCGAGCCTAACCTTAGGGTGCTCTAGCCTTGACCCTCAAGCTCGAGCACAAGGCGTCGAAATTTGAAGAATTGATTTAATAGAAAAACTAAGCTCCCAGGGCCTCGTGCCAGACCTCAAGGATCGAGCATCATCATCCAAAGCTCGAGCCTTAAGTACCTAAAGCTCGAGCTTGGTACCTAGAGCTTGAGCCCATGAAGCTTGGATCGAGCAATGTTACAAGAGATAAATCCCAAAAATATTTTAAGTGTTGAGGGAAAAGACGCTTCAAAAAATAGTTGAAAAAATTTGGCTAAGTGTCAAAGTGAAGATTGAGTACCATTCCTTGAAGCTCAAGCAACAATTCAATGAAGCTAGAACCTTGTTCCCAAAGCTCGATCCCAAACCTCAAAGCAAAGCTCTACTTCCTAAAGCTCGAGCCTTCCATGACAGATCAAATTTAATTTACAAGATTATTCTCTTCACAAGTCGTATCTCATTCCAAATAGGCCAGAAGACCTAAAAGCTCACCAGACCTCTATTTTCTTCTATAAAAGATAGCACAGGCCTTAGTAGAAAAAGTTCCTTTTTCTCGTATTATTCAGAAGGCTGATATTATGGTGGCGGCTTTTAGGGTTTTCATAACCTTAGAAAGTGAAGATCCTGAGAAGAGAAGTGTCGTCCGTGAAGATGGAGATGACTACAACACAGATGATATTCGGCATCGTCATGAGTAGCGAATTCCTCTTTTAGGGCACTGATGTAACCCAATCTAGTACTATGGTTTGATTGTTTTTAACTCTGGGATATTTTATTCCATGACTATGAGCAATTAAGACAACTCAATTGGATTTAATGCTTTAAATAGTTTTCAAATTGTTATTACCTTGTCTTAGATATAATTGTTTGTTTTCTATTCTCAACCTATTCTTATTGGACGGTATTTGGCGATGCCCTGCCAGACATAAGAATAAAGGTCATGTAATGGTGCTCCAATGTTTTTTATAAAAGAATGTTTTCATAGTCTATGCTTAGAAAAGATGAATTGTTTACAAATTAGTTAAAGTAGTTAGAGTAGGTAGGTGGATAATCCATGCTAACCGCAGATAGGTTATAGTTAACTGAATTTTATAAAGCATCTTTCTTTAAAACCCGAATTGAACGAATGTTATTGAGTTCAATTCATTTCAAATATAATTTCTTAAACCCCCAGAGTTAAAAATAGTTAACCATAGTATGAAGGTTGTGATGAAGTCAAAGTCCTAAAACTTTTCTCTCTCTGATTACTCTAGTTTAATTTTAATTTAATTTTAGTTTATAATCGTGACAACCAATCAAACAATTCAACTAGTTACCTGTGAACCAATAGAGATTAATTAAAATCAGAACATAATACCTCATCTCCCTGTGGGTTCGACAACCTCTCTATAGTGTTATCCTACAAAGATTTGTACTATTGCGAGTAGTTATTTATAATTGAAAAGTAACAACACAACAATAACCCACAAAGTTTTTCAGCTTGTGGCACCACATCTCTCATCTTCTCAGAATTCTCCATCCAGTGCTGTGTGTGCACATTTCACAAGCACTTTTCATAATGCAGAAGATTGCCCCACACCGGAACAATTTTTTGGCGGTATGTCAGAACAGGCCAATGCCATGTTCTCTCACCATGGAAGTAATCCTTATTGTAATACTTACAATCCGGGTTGGAGAGATCATCCAAATTTCTTGTGAAGGCAACAAGCCCCACAAAATTCATCATTTCAAGGTTATAGGCAATCAACTCAGTCTAATTCCTAGCCCTTGAACCGGCCATTCCAAGCTTTTTCAAGCTACCGTCCTCTTTCCTATAATGCGAGCTCTTCTAATCAAAATCCTACTCCACTTTCCCCGTCTCAATTAGATAAGGTATTAAATTCCAATAAGCAGATAATGGTTGCCATCAGTGGTATGCAATCAACTGTACAATTGGTTAATACTCATTCCCAATCAATAACCAACATTGAAACCCAACTAGGACAATTGGCTACTTCTGTGAATTAGTTTCACAAGAGGGACACAGGAAAATTTCCAGCTCAACCTGTGGTGAACCTGAAAGGGCAATATATGATTGATGAAATTACTCCTCCGAGTGGTTCAAATCTTGAGCAAAACTGAAAGTAGTATCCTTGGCAAGAAGATGGCACAAATGCCGAGATATCTTGCTAAAGTCTTTGATGGAGTGGCGATAAAAGACAGCATGGACAAGAAAATATCAAATTTGTCTCACCGAAGAAGGGGGAAAAAGGCTGTGAATTAATTCAACTTTTGCCTTATCGACCTCAATCCCTCTTTTAGAGATAATGCGTCCCAAGACAATCCCTTCTTGTACCATGAAGTGACTCTTTTCCCAACTTAAAATTAAGTTGGTCTCCTTACATCTTTAAAGCATAAGAGACAGATTATGGAGACAAGTGTCAAAGGAAGATCTAAAGACAGAAAAATCGTCTATCAACACTTCAAAATTTTTTTCGACCATATCAGAAAATATGGATATCATGCATCTATGAAAAGTGGCTAGTGCATTACATAACCCAAAGGGCATGCAACGATAAGCGAAGGTTCTAAAAGGACAAGTGAATGTGGTCTTTTCTTGATCTTGAAGATCTACAACCACTTGGTTATAGCTGGAATAACCATCTAGAAAACAATAATAACTTTGGCCGACCCCCTCAGATGCTCAATTGCATTACACGACGACTGAGAAAGAGTTGCTAGCTGTTGTCTATGCCTTAAACAAATTTTGTTCATAACTTCTTGGATCCAAGGTCATTGTCTTTATGGATCATGTCGCGTTAAGGTATTTGCTTGCAAAGAAAGAGACCAAACCTCGACTCATTCGTTAGATACTCTTACTCCAAGAGTTCAACATTGAAATTAAGGACAAGAAAGGCACTGACAATGTTGTAGCAGACCATCTTTCTCGGCTTCTCATTGAGAACACTTCTGATTTTTCTCCAGTTCATATTTTCTTTCTGTATGAGCAACTATTTTAGATTTCTCATGTGTCGCCTCCTTGGTTTACTGATATTGTCAACTATCTTGCAGTTGGAAAAATTTCATCCCAATGATCTAAGCAAGAGAAAGACCGGTTCTTCGCTTAAAAAAAATAAAAATAATAAAAATAAAAAATAAAAAAAAATTGGGAAGACCCGGAATTGTTCAAGTATTGCCCGGATCAAATAATCCGGAGATGCATTCCTGAAAATGATGTCTAAAATATTTTAAAATTCTACCACACTCTCCAATATGGAGGACACTTCAGTCCTAAAAATACTTCATCTAAAATCCTTCAAAGTGGATTTTATTGGCCGTCATTATTCAGGGATGCTTACAATTTTTGCAAGTCTTGTGAGCAATGTCAAAAGCTTGGGCCTATGTCTTAAAGAGACATGATGCCATTAAACTTAATTTTAATTGTTGAAATCTTTGATGTATAGAATATAGATTTTATGGGACCATTTCCATCTTCCTATGGCCATTTCTACATTCTCTTAGCGGTGGATTATGTATCTAAACGGATAGAGGTTGAGGCAACCATAACCAATGACCACAATGCAGTGGTTAAGTTCATTCAAATGAGCATATTCAGTCAGTTTAGTACACCTAGAGCACTCTTAAGTGACGGAGGATCTCATTTCTGTAATCGCTATCTTCGATCCGTCCTCCTTAAGTACTCTGTCACTCATAAGGTTGCCACGCCTTACCATCCTCAATTGAGTGGTTAAGTGGAAGTCTCAAATCAGAAAATCAAAAATATTCTTGAAAAGATGGTAAGACCGGACCGCAAAGATTGGTCATTATAACTAAACAATGTGCTCTGGACTTACTGAACTGCGTTTAAGATGCCAATTGGCATGTCTCCATATCGGCTCATCTACGGTAAGGCATGTCACCTCCCGTTGAATTAGAGCTTCGAGCCTTTTGGGCCATAAAAAGGTTCAATTTCAATCTTGAACAGGCCAGCTCTAACCAAAAATTATAGCCATGATAAGCATATCGTCAAAAAGTCTTTTGCTTCAGGTCATAAAGTTTGGCTTTTCAATTCCCAGTTGTAACTCTTCCCTGGGAAACTCTTTTTATGGTGGGAAGGTCCTTTCCTTATCATTTCTGTCTTCCCCCATGGTGCAGTTGAGTTGCAAGATCCAAAAAATGGGAATTGTGACGGCCCAAGTTTTTCAACCCAGTGCGTCAGTGATGAGACGAAAGTTGATCCGATAACGGATCCAAAATGTATAAGTAAAAGATAAACTAAAGTCTCTAGAGATATAAACCATCTCTAAGACACCAATGTGACCTTCCATGAAGTCACGAAGCTCAAGGTAAATGAAAGAGCAAACAAGAGTCAAACGGGCAAAATCCATTAACCAAGGGGCAAAATGGTCAATTCAAAAAAAGAAAGAGAAAATTGACTCTAAACAATTCAAACAAGGTGAATACAACCTAAATATCATTTATTGACATTCCAAGAAGTTCTAAAAACTTTTGCCAAGAATCCCACAAAAATGCCCTTTTCCGGTTTAAGCGAAAACTGACACTACCTCACAAAAACACAAATATCTCTTACTGTTATTTGAATATGAGAATGGAATTAATACCATTGGAAATCTGACTCAAAATCCATGAATTTAGGCTCAAGAATCACCCCATTTGGATTAGAAATGAAGGAGATATGACTATTTAAAGTCGAAACAATAGTGCTGAAACAAAACTGAAGAGGCAGCTGAATGAATGCTATTTCGGTTGACCGAACTGGAGTTTCAGACGACCGAACTGGGAAAAAATCATGTTGAAAACATGTTTTTGAAGGGAGGTTGTTTCAGTAGACCGAAGTAAGCCATTGGTCGACCGAACTGGGCCAAAACAGCGAAAATGGCTACAGGAAAGTGTGTTTTACTGTACAATGAAGTTCCTAAGAGCCATCGGTCGACCAAACTAGCATTTCGGACCACCGAAATGACTCGAAAAGTAGTTGAATGACCTGCTAAGAGCAAAAAATGTTGAGGCTTCACCCCAAGCCTCAAACCCCACACGAATGTGGTCCAAAAACAAGATTTTTAGCTATGTAAGCATGCCAACAAACGTACTTTAAGTATTGAAGTGTGTTACAATGGCCCACGGTCTCATTACATAACATTTACTCCAATTCACATGCCAAACCTCAAAGTTAGGAAAATTACATTTCAAAGGCAAGACTTGGAATTTAAATGCATACACTTGAACTTTAAAATTTGTGGCCCTTGGCCTCATATCATACATACCAAATAGGTTACAAATAGTGTATCTAAGTACACTTTACATGTCATAAGGCAAAAATGACATAATTGAACCTAACTAAGTGTTACAACATCAAAAGTAAAACTTACACATGCTAACAATTGCATGTGAACAAAAATACTTTAAAAGAAACTCCAATTCTCCAAACCACCCAAGGTATGCGCAAATCTCTAAATCTTGAAGAAATTAAAGACATAAACTGAAGAAATTAATACAAATCCAAAATCATGATTTAAAAATATAACCTATGTCAAACACATGATTAAATCATTAACGTAATTGAAACGGAAATTAATTACATAACCTAATTAATTTCTCTAAGTTTCAAATCTCAATTAAATGGCCCTAAATTAATATATGTTAAACAACATAGCATGGTCATTATACACACCCATTAAAAATCTTAATTAGGCCAATGGACCAACAAAGTACAATTTAATTAAATCATGATAATTAAATCTCTAACTTCTAAAACAACATCAAATGGTCCTAAATTAATATATGCTAGTATACATGTCCTAGTCATCACAAATATCAAGTTAAAAACTTAATTAAGCCAATGGAACTTTTAAAATAGATTTTAATTAATTCTTTTTAATTAAGATCTCTAGATTTTCGTACTCATCCAAATGCTCTCAAATTAAAGTATGCTAAAGAATATGACAAGACTTAATTTAAAAGGATATCACAAGTTAATTTCATGCAAGGTAGGACCATGAGAATTAAACTTTCATCAAAGAAAATTATTAAATAAAAAGTGCAATTCTTATTCAAATAATCTCAATTTAATATA
>NW_026775742.1:32500-34297 GCF_030987335.1 Cornus florida | reverse complement strand
CCGCACGCTCAAGCACCCCGGCGTGCACGTGGGTCATCGTATGCTAAAAAATGAAGTTTGGAGTTTGGGTTTGAAAATTTTATGCGAGCTTCCTAGAAGCCTAAGAAATGCTTTGCTCGAGACGAATTTCGATTTGGAGGTCCCCCGAGTTAATTTTGCCCATTATGACTCCTCGTCCGCACGCTCGTGCACCCCGACGTGCACGTGGCATCGTATGCTAAAAAATGAAGTTTGGAGTTTGGGTTTGAAAATTTTATGGGAGCTTCCTAGAAGACTAAGAAATGCTTTGCTCGAGACGGATTTCGATTTGGAGGTCCCCCGAGTTAATTTTGCCCATTATGACTCCTCGCCCGCACGCTCGTGCACCCCGGCGTGCACGTGGGCATCGTTGGCTAAAAAATGAAGTTTGGAGTTTGGGTTTGAAAATTTTATGGGAGCTTCCTAGAAGCCTAAGAAGTGCTTTGCTCGAGACGGATTTCGATTTGGAGGTCCCCCGAGTTAATTTTGCCCATTATGACTCCTCGCCCGCACGCTTAAGCACCCCCGCGTGCACGTGGGCATTGTGTGCTAAAAAATGAAGTTTGGAGTTTGGGTTTGAAAATTTTATGGGAGCTTCCTAGAAGCCTAAGAAATGCTTTGCTCGAGACGGATTTCGATTTGGAGGTCCCCCGAGTTAAGTTTGCCCTTTATGACTCCTCGCCCGCATGCTCGTGCACACCGGCGTGCACGTGGGCATCGTATGCTAAAAAATGAAGTTTGGAGTTTGGGTTTGAAAATTTTACGGGAACTTCCTAGAAGCCTAAGAAATGCTTTGCTCGAGACGGATTTCGATTTGGAGGTCCGCCGTGTTAATTTTGCCAATTACGGCTCCTCGCCCGCACGCTCGTGCACCCCGACGTGCACACCGGCGCGCACGTGGGCATCGTATGCTAAAAAATGAAGTTTGGAGTTTGGGTTTGAAAATTTTACGGGAACTTCCTAGAAGCCTAAGAAATGCTTTGCTCGAGACGGATTTCGATTTGGAGGTCCCCCGAGTTAATTTTGCCCATTACGACTCCTCGCCCGCACGCTCGTGCACCCCGGCGTGCACGTGGGCATAGTATGCTAAAAAATGAAGTTTGGAGTTTGGGTTCGGAAATTTTATGGGAGCTTCCTAGAAGCCTAAGAACTGCTTTGCTCGAGACGGATTTTGATTTGGAGATCCCCCGAGTTAGTTTTGCCCATTATGACTCCTCCCCCGCACGCTCAAGCACCCCCGCGTGCACGGGGGCATCGTATGCTAAAAATGAAGTTTGGAGTTTGGGTTTGGAAATTTTATGGGAGCTTCCTAGAAGCCTAAGAAGTGCTTTGCTCGAGACGGATTTCGATTTGGAGGTCCCCCGAGTTAATTTTGCCCATTATGACTCCTCGCCCGCACGCTTAAGCACCCCCGCGTGCACGTGGGCATTGTGTGCTAAAAAATGAAGTTTGGAGTTTGGGTTTGAAAATTTTACGGGAACTTCCTAGAAGCCTAAGAAATGCTTTGCTCGAGACGGATTTCGATTTGGAGGTCCCCCGAGTTAATTTTGCCCATTACGACTCCTCGCCCGCACGCTCGTGCACCCCGGCGTGCACGTGGGCATCGTATGCTAAAAAATGAAGTTTGGAGTTTGGGTTTGAAAATTTTATGGGAGCTTCCTAGAAGCTTAAGAAGTGTTTTGCTCGAGACGGATTTCGATTTGGAGGTCCCCCGAGTCAATGTTGCCCATTATGGCTCCTCTCCCGCATGCTCAAGCACCCCTGCGTGCACGTGGGCAT
>NW_026775742.1:10000-12500 GCF_030987335.1 Cornus florida | reverse complement strand
TTCGATTTGGAGGTCCCCCGAGTTAAGTTTGCCCTTTATGACTCCTCGCCCGCATGCTCGTGCACACCGGCGTGCACGTGGGCATCGTATGCTAAAAAATGAAGTTTGGAGTTTGGGTTTGAAAATTTTACGGGAACTTCCTAGAAGCCTAAGAAATGCTTTGCTCGAGACGGATTTCGATTTGGAGGTCCGCCGTGTTAATTTTGCCAATTACGGCTCCTCGCCCGCACGCTCGTGCACCCCGACGTGCACACCGGCGCGCACGTGGGCATCGTATGCTAAAAAATGAAGTTTGGAGTTTGGGTTTGAAAATTTTACGGGAACTTCCTAGAAGCCTAAGAAATGCTTTGCTCGAGACGGATTTCGATTTGGAGGTCCCCCGAGTTAATTTTGCCCATTACGACTCCTCGCCCGCACGCTCGTGCACCCCGGCGTGCACGTGGGCATAGTATGCTAAAAAATGAAGTTTGGAGTTTGGGTTCGGAAATTTTATGGGAGCTTCCTAGAAGCCTAAGAACTGCTTTGCTCGAGACGGATTTTGATTTGGAGATCCCCCGAGTTAGTTTTGCCCATTATGACTCCTCCCCCGCACGCTCAAGCACCCCCGCGTGCACGGGGGCATCGTATGCTAAAAAATGAAGTTTGGAGTTTGGGTTTGGAAATTTTATGGGAGCTTCCTAGAAGCCTAAGAAGTGCTTTGCTCGAGACGGATTTCGATTTGGAGGTCCCCCGAGTTAATTTTGCCCATTATGACTCCTCGCCCGCACGCTTAAGCACCCCCGCGTGCACGTGGGCATTGTGTGCTAAAAAATGAAGTTTGGAGTTTGGGTTTGAAAATTTTACGGGAACTTCCTAGAAGCCTAAGAAATGCTTTGCTCGAGACGGATTTCGATTTGGAGGTCCCCCGAGTTAATTTTGCCCATTACGACTCCTCGCCCGCACGCTCGTGCACCCCGGCGTGCACGTGGGCATCGTATGCTAAAAAATGAAGTTTGGAGTTTGGGTTTGAAAATTTTATGGGAGCTTCCTAGAAGCTTAAGAAGTGTTTTGCTCGAGACGGATTTCGATTTGGAGGTCCCCCGAGTCAATGTTGCCCATTATGGCTCCTCTCCCGCATGCTCAAGCACCCCTGCGTGCACGTGGGCATTGTATGCTAAAAAATAAAGTTTGGAGTTTGGGTTTGGAAGTTTTATGGGAGCTTCCTTGAAGCTTAAGAAGTGTTTTGCTCGAGACGGATTTCGATTTGGAGGTCCCCCGAGTCAATGTTGCCCATTATGGCTCCTCGCCCGCACGCTCAAGCACCCCGGCGTGCACGTGGGCATTGTATGCTAAAAAATAAAGTTTGGAGTTTGGGTTTGGAAGTTTTATGGGAGCTTCCTAGAAGCTTAAGAAGTGTTTTGCTCGAGACGGATTTCGATTTGGAGGTCCCCCGAGTCAATGTTGCCCATTATGGCTCCTCTCCCGCATGCTCAAGCACCCCTGCGTGCACACCGGCGTGCACGTGGGCATTGTAGGCTAAAAAATGAAGTTTGGAGTTTGGGTTTGGAAATTTTATGGGAGCTTCCTTGAAGCCTAAGAAGTGTTTTGCTCGAAACGGAATTCGATTTGGAGGTCCCCCGAGTCAATTTTGCCCATTACGACTCCTCGCTCGCATGCAATATCTACTCCTGTCAGAGCTGTGGTTTTACTTAAGACTACTATAGGGGGGGGGGAGTTCTCAGCACCAAGAGCTGCAAGTAAGGCCATTGCTTGCTTTGCAGTCTCGATTGCTCTACTAGTGAATAGTAGATGTCTTGGTTAGCTTGGAACGAAAAAAAAAATTTTTTGGGGAAAAAAAAAAAAAAAAGTTTTTGTGAAAAAAAATTTTTCGAAAAAAAAAAAAAAAAAAAAATTTTTTTGGATGCCTCGGTCTTCTATTTGTTTTGCTTGGGTAGATTAGGAAAAAAAAAAAAAAAAATTTTTTTGTTGGATGCCTCGGTCTTCATATTCTTTCTCGGCTATTTCGAAAAAAAAAAAAAAAAATTCCGGGAAAGAGAAAAAAAAAATTATTTTTTGTTGGTTGCCTCGGTCTTCATGTTCTTTCTCTGGTATATGGGAAAGAAAAAAAAAAAAAAAAAATTTTGGATGCCTCGGTCTTCTTGTTCTCGGTTGGATTTATCGAAAAAAAAAAAAAAAAAAAAAAAAAAAAAAAAAAAATTTTGATGCCTCGGTCTTCTTGTTCTTGCTTTGGTATATCGGAGAAAAAAAAAAAAAATTTTTTTTGGATGCCTCGGTCTTCTTGTTCATTCTTCGGTATATCAAAAAAAAAAAAAAAAAAAAAAAAAAAAAAAAAAAAAATTTGAGACTTCGGTCTTCTTGTTCTTGCTTTGGTATATCGGAGAAAAAAAAAAAAAAAAATTTTGGATGCCTCGGTCTTCTTGTTCATTCTTCGGTATATCAAAAAAAAAAAATTTTTTTGAAGCCTCGGTCTTCTTGTTCTTGCTTTGGTATATCGGAGGAA
>NW_026775741.1:22500-34459 GCF_030987335.1 Cornus florida | reverse complement strand
GGAGCCGGATGCTGGATAATGAGATTCTACTCCACCCAGTGGCGCGAAAGCAAGAATAACTCTCAAGTGATTTCCAAGTAGCAATCTCCTGATAGACCGAGAAGCAGATGCAAAAAAGGCCGAGGGAAGAGTTTAGTAGCCATATCCATCCAATGGCTATAGTTCACGCATGAAACCCCAAAATCAATAGATAGGCCAAAGATCCTTTATGACTATTACTTGGGCGGTTACGTCTTCCACCGGAATAGCTCAACGGAATACCAAGAATTGCTGCATCTCCTAATGCTCCTTCCTTTTTTCCAACCATAATCTCTTCGCGCTATGATACTAACCAATCCATCGAAATTATTAGGGCTTAACCAAATCAGCAAGTCAAGAAATAGGAAGAGAAGAGGGCGAGGCAGCTAGGCTACCTGCCGAATTGTATGTACCTGCCTCTGAGTAGAAGGGGCCATGTCCTCGGCTTCGGATGACTCCTCAAATAAGTTTCCAAGAGTTCAGTGCCGTTCCATCCATAACAACCTCTAATCATTCATCACGGTCTTCCAGCCTTACTCAAGGGGTGGATACGACCACATTCTAACAGCAATCTAGGTATAGGGCCGACTTTCAGGTTCACCATTGTCAACTCTTTCTCCATCTGACCACTCCGACGATGAGGACGACAACGCTTTTTCTTTCTTTTCAGGAGTGAAACTCATAAGCCCGCATTTCTCACACCGAGCCGAAGATCCTTGGCCTGAACTCACATGCCTCGAATGCCATTCTCCATCTGACCTTTCTAGAATGAATCAAAAAAGAGAGAGAAATCAAACAAAGAGCTAGCTAGTACAAGAAAGGGAGATTTTCCCCATCTGTTAGAGCAGTGAGTCGGTTCCACTTACACCAAAAGAACTATTTGAATTCATATTTCCTTAGAAGAGCATTGATCTTTCGATGAGAAAGCTCTATTCAGGCAATTGAGTCTTTCTACCAATGAATGAAGATTTGACCTAGCTACTCGACAGAACTGGCCTTTAGCTATCCATTGATCTGAGAATGAGGGAATAAACCTGACCAAGCACTGAACTGGAATTTCTCATGATCGACCCCTTCTTCCTTCTCTGCAGGCATAGCTCTCCTATTGTCCTACGCCCGCGTCTGGCAGTAGGAGAGGAGCGTAGCTTAGAGCCTTGACTTGAGATTCGAAAGCTACTATACTAGAATATGACCGCTTGGTCTATTTGGTTTCCATTCTACTTGTACATCAAATTTGATCAATCTGAACTACGCTCAAACAAAGATTCAAGCAAGAAATGCCTGGGTGTGAAATACCTACCATTGCATTGGATTATGGGTGACTACTCGCACGTGTGAAGGGGCGGTATTCACCTTTGTCATATGCCTACTCCTAGGCTTTCTATTCTAACAACCCCCCGCCTTGGCTCGAGAGCTTCGATTCCTACCCTTAGTGGTCAGTTCTCTAATCAATCTGCTGGGAAGACCTGGTCATATCCAGTTTTCATGTGTAGGCACTTCCTCCTTTTTCTCAGCTAGTGGCCTTCTCAAAGCAGTCTTTTTGGTTCTTCCCTCAGCCTTCCAGCCTTCTAAGGCTGCATTCCGCTATTCATCCTTTTTCTTCCCCTTTCTTGAATGCGCGTAAGGTCCTTACCAAGGAAGTGGGATTGACGGAGACAGAGACCTCATTGACGAATCGATCTTACATAAGCGATTCTGACAGATCAGATTTTCAAAGAAAAGCTCTTGCCAATGCCAATCTCTCCTCTTGCTCGAGAGGATACGATCTTAGGCGACATCCTTATATGACCTCAGGATAATACCTCCTGAAAGGAATTTGAGAAAAAGAAAGAGTTGCGTGAATAATCAGTGTGATTTGCAGTCACATTTTCTTCCTCATCCTCATCATTTAGAAGTCGAACATTCAGAAACATGGGATAGGATTTGAGATCGATTCTATGGACTATTTTTCTGAACTCCCAATCCATCTCAGGCTTAGAGCTTGACCTACAGCAGAGTAACTCAAAGACAGGAAAGGAGGCAAGGCTATAAGAAAAACCTCTTCGTAGACCATTTTAGCGACCTTTAACACACGTTATAGCCCTATTTCAGGGGATTTCCTATTGAGGTGTCCCTAAGCCGTTTTGATGCTTTTAGTATAGGCCTATGAAGTGAAGTCCATGATGTCTCTTTAAGTTCAGCTGTCACGAGCCAAGGTTGAAACCTCTTTTCTGACTAGAAAGCTCTCTGAACCAACGTTCTTGGAGGTGGCATTAATCTCGCGATATTGTGTCAGTGATTCCGATCTCATTAGCAGATTCCGCGGATTCGCCGGGCAATTCAAAAGCTTTACAAAGGAGCTTCTTCCCAAAAAAGAAAGTTCCACTAGAGCATGTGTTATTAATAACGCTAGCGTGACTTATGAGGCAGGAAGGATCAAACTATGATTTCCCCTATGATTGGGGCATTCGTTTGACTGGCATTGAGAAAGAGAGAAAATTGACGAATCCAATGTTTAATACGCAATTGTGACAGATGCTCTTTCTTTCGTTTTCGTTAGGTGCTGAACAAGTAGAAGCATCAGGCAGGTCGCACCTCCAGTGAGACCAACCCTATCCCTCTCCCTTGTGGATGGGTTGCGCCCGCTCTGCTTCACTGTTGTCAGTGCGTTAACAGTGTCCTGCAGGTAAGAAAGAGGAGCAGTATTCACATAGTCATTCCTTTCGATCACATTGCTAGGTTCGGGCAAAGCCAGCTTTTTCACTTCCGCCATTCGAGGGAAGCTGCGAGACCCCTTTCTTTCATTCCATTGTTGTTTCGGATAAGGATTTCGCCTCAGTCTTCGATCTCAAAAGGTTCAAGCTAGCTTCGTTCCTATCGGTCAATCCCTGTTGTGTATCTACGGGTGTGTCCTTTCTAATCGATATCCAGCTTCCGTGAGTCACATTCCTCTGCAAGTGACCTATCTAACACAAGCTTCCCTGTCATTTTCAAGAGCAGGTGCTGTACCTACCTAGGAAGTTTCGTAATTTCATTCTTGATCGAACGCTCACCCTATTCTAACCGAACCCATTCAATCAAACATCGGTCTTGTTGGTCCGACATTTTCTACCTACATAGAGCCTCACTGCACACAAACTATATGTCTATGTACCGCTGGTGCAACAGAATCAACCCCCCAACATGGATGGGCTTCACCCCTAGAGTACGGGGCTCCTATACAATCCCTTGAGATCGAAGATCAACAGGGTTTCTATTAAGGAAGATGGGGCAGATCCAAAAGTGTGAGTCAAATAGAGTCCATAGTGCTTCCATGTGTTTGAGATTACCCTTAGTGAAAGCTCGCGTAAATAGGCACGGAATCGCGCTTTTGATGGTTGTTTTTGGCTTCCATTTTGCGTTGTTTTTAGCTCGTACCCTTTACGCAAAATGAATCACCAAAATGCGTTGCAAATCAATCGTAGCGCTTACTTCAAATCGAAGAGCAAAATGAGGTGCGGTATCTCTCTTGTCTTATGTGTGTGATGGTACGCCTAAAGCTCCTGGAATCAATCTCCTATCCATTTCTTACTCTTTGTCACTTCACATCCGTAATTTCGCTCATTCCAATCTTCATTGTAGGGGGTAACCTTTGCATTTGATGTTTGAAATGTCGTTCAAATGCTTTCTCTTTGTTACCCTATTGTTCACGGAAATGACTATGAGGTCTTGAAGAATGACTTTGGTCAACCAACATATACAGAAAAGAGGCACCTTATAGGCAGCTTATTACTCTTATGGAAAACCCCTACACGGAGGGATGCACACATTCACTCACTGTGAGAGAAAAGCCGCACTCCTCGTTCTCACATGGATTGAAACAAGGGACCTGTTGAAGTCCTGACTGCCTGAGCATAGAAGGAAAGGAACTGTTCCCTGATTGAGATCCGGATTGGCGTGAGACCTATTAAGTAAAGGCACCACGACGACATTCTCCTAAAGCCGAGCTGCCTCTTCACTAAAGAAATGCTCTAAATAGAGAGAATCTGGATAAAGATTGAAAGGACGGAGACGGGCAGAGCGGAGATCTTGAAAGCGAAACGAATTCATAATGAGAGAGGGCAAAGCCTTTCTGTTGCTTATTTTGAGAAGCTTTTGCATCACTTTTCTTGGCTTAGTATCTCCTCATTCCCGCAAACGCCGTGTGCGGTTCAAGCATCGTATCGACACGAAAGAAGGGGTCTCCTCTTCTGATTGAGATGTGAACTGACTTTCTATCTACCACAATGCCCGCAAGAAAATGATCAGTCAATTGAAAAAGTTCATTCTAATATAGCTGTCAAATGACTAATTATCCTTCAATGTTCTTCACTTTCCTTTTCTTGCTAATGGCGCAAATATGAGAATCAGAGCTTAGGTTCGGTCACATTAGGGTTCGGCCTAGCTCTTCGTTTCCCCGGGTGAAGTGTTTTTGATGCTACTGTTCTGAGCTTCTGTGATGCCAGTTATGAGGTTCATGTGCTGGGATAACTCACCAGACAATCTGAAGGGATGTAGAATCTTGCACAGAAAACAGTGGAATAGGGGTTCTAAACCCCCGATTCCTATTATCTAGTTTGGGATGAGTCGGACGGACTGATTCTTCAGCCAACATACCTCTAGGGGCAAATATGACATATTTTTCTTTCTTCTTGTTCCATTGGATTTCCCTTCAGAAACATATTATGCAATTGGTCAACCGATTCCCATATTGGTTTTGTTAGGAGCGACTTTCTCTTCCCCGTTCTCTAATGCTGTTGGGGCATGTACGTGAGATGTCTTGAGAGCGTGCATCCCTGGTTGATGTTCCTGTTCTTTCTTTAGCTTCTCAATATCAATAGTGTGCGCATATTCTTTCTTGGCTTTGGGGATATATCTATATAGATATATCTGTCTATCCGCCTTCTCTATTAGTTGTTTCATCGAATCAAAATTTCACATTCTTGGTCACTTCAAAGCTACTTCGCTCAGTCAAATGCATCTTATAGTAAGGGACCTCCACTTTATGAGATTCTTGGGCAGTTGGTTCGATAACCATAGGGGGAATGGAAAGGTGAAAAAACATCTTCTGACACAGTAGTTACAGTCAGGATCTATTTCAAGTTGACCCCAGTCCTTCACTTCCGAAGTTCAGACCGTAAACTAAACAGACTTTTTTAGCTAATCAGCATTTCCTCGATAGCCGTCTTCTCATCCTGGTTGACCTCTTCTAAAGAGAAAGCTTCCTTTTTGTTGAATCGGGTCTGTTAGAAATTGATCGAATAAGGTCACGGAGGCTAAGTTGGACCACTTTAGACGGCAAGGCAAGGCTTACCACATTTCCATATTCTATTCCTATGATGAGAGGAGGGGGAAAGCACCGTTAGGTAGTTCCTGAAGAATACCCTGTGCATTGATGGGTGGGGTTAGGATCCTTCCATAGATACAATATAAGAAAGGCCGGTTAAAGTTTCTAAGTCTCATAGCTCACCGGAGCTAACCTGACAGTAGCTAGATAAGATAGCTCGTGAAGTGCGCTTTCCTTGATTAAGGGACCCGCCTAATCCTCTACCCCTGGAATTACAGCTCGCCAATCACACCTCGCGCACCTCTTATAGGCTGGGTCAGCGCTTACCCTCTTTTTCGTTGTTAGACGGTTGCTTTCTCAATCCACTAGCTTGACTCGAACTTATAAAGGCTCACCACCACTTCTACAGTAAGTCAATTCTTGCTTAGCCTTAGCCTACTGCATCAATAAGAATGACGTCCAAATACCTTCTGGTGTGGGGCATTGGAGTCACAATGAAAACTGTGAATCTGACTGATGGAATCGCTAACATACGTGCGTGCAAGGCTTTCTGCCTCTGGTGCACCAGCGGCTAATAGACTTATAGTTTGTGTGCAGTGAGTGATCCATTTTTTCATTTCTTCATGAAACCCCCCAATTCTAGCTAGTTCTGAGAGCCGGACCACCCCGCTTCGCGAAGTCTCTTTCTGAAGGCACTCGTCAATACACTTTGCATGAACAAGACGAACCATAGGAAGAAGCAGTTTTACCAGAAAGAAGTGTCGAAAGTGAGTTATATCCACATGGGGATACGGGACGCGTGTCTAGTTCTCATTGTCAAATAAATCCGCTTCATATTCCTTCTGTCTCCCGCAAAGAGATTTCTCATACTCCCACAATTCAAAATGACTAGTCTTAGAATCGAGTTGGACCTTTGATTCATTAACATCTCTTTTTTTGAATCCGCAGAAGGTCAAATTAAGGTTGCTGTTCCATTTAGTGAAGTTATTTCATTGTAATTAGATAGACCTAACAAGAAAGGAATCACGCTCTGTAGGATTTGAACCTACGACATCGGGTTTTGGAGACCCGCGTTCTACCGAACTGAACTAAGAGCGTTTTCTTATCACAGTAGATACGACTGTAAAGAAGGATGCTTTTTCCCAATACATCTTGCATGCATATAGTCTCATAAAATGAAAGATTATGTATGTCCAATTTGAATCGATCTCAATGGATCCCTCGTGACTGCCCAGAGGAGAAGAACAGGATTGGAACCCATGAGATTTTGGACCCAAAACAAAGTCCAAGCTGCACTACATCCCTTTCAATTGGTCGTGAGTGTCATTGTAGAGAATCCCTGCCCTGTTTTCCACATAGTTCTTTCCTACCGACAAGTCATCTTTAGTAATATGCATGAATATATAGTAATAAGAGATCTTCTTTCTCCTGTTTGTTGTACTCTTTCCATTTCTGCTTTTTGGTCTTTATTGATTTAGATACTCATCATCATCCCGCCGCTCCTACTAACGCTTACTTACTTATAAGCAATAAGGGTTCTAAATAATCAGCCCTTTGAATAAGCGAGGCTTTCCCGATAGAAAGATTTGCATGCGACAGAGATCCTAATTCCGTGTATCCGGTTAAGCAACAAGCCCTGCCGCCAGCGCTGTAACCCGGACAAAAAAAGTGAGCGCCTAGCGCGAAAGGTTGCTTTACTAATATGAGATTGGCGCCTTATTCTTTCTTGCTTGTTAGCGCTTTTTCAATAAGGGGCGGAGCTTGAAGAAGCGAGCCTAGAGTAGCAGCCTATTACGTTTTTCAGGCTCCTTTGCCCATTAGTCAAGCGCTTTACGTTTCATAGTAGAAAGTCGGGATTTGATGCTATCCATGAAACCGAAAGAAACACAAAAAACCAGTGCCGTTCGTATAGATCGAGACTTTTCGCTTGATTCTTTACTCATTCCATACTGGGAAATCATTCGAGAAACACTTCTGTATATTTCTTTCTCAATGATATCCGACGATCAAGACAATTCCCGTGAAACTCTTTTTTTTCATAGAAGTGCATTCAGATTTTCTTACGAAGCAAATAGCATTTCCTATTGATTTGTCCTCTCTGGACTGGACCTATTCTGATTCTGAATTATCCGTCGCTACGCTGTTCCCAAGGGCTAGCAGAATCGAAATAGCGAAATTCTTGGGTCATCTCAATGGGTTCAGAAACCACACGTTTCTCTGGATCATCATAGCGTACTTCCACATATCCGCTCAGAGGAAGGTCCTTTCGTAATGGATGACCCTCGAAACCATAATCTGTTGATATACGGCGTAGATCCGGATGATTGATGGAAGAAACACCAAACATATCCCAAACTTCTCGCTCCCACCGGCCGGCTGATGGAAATGGACTGACTACCGGAGATATTCGTGTGACTTCGTCTGCACTGGTTTGTACACGAATGCGTGAGTTATACCGAGTACTCAGTAAATTATAGACCACTTCAAATCTGCGTTTTCGAGAAGGATAATCAACTCCGCAAATCTCGATCGAAACTTGAACCCTTGTATAGGTATGCAATTTCAGAAAGCACAACAATGGAAATGGGTAGTCCGTATTGGTATCAGATCTATTCCCATGTTCCGATCTTTCCATTTTTTTGACCCATTTCTTGGGTAAAGTCCCCCAACTATATTTGAAAATGAATTGGTTATCCATAAAGATAAAGAAAGCTTTCTTGTAGTTCCGCTTCTTGCTCGAAAAATGAAGTCAAGACTTGTCGGAAATCACCGGTTGGGTTGGTCCGACCAAGAAAGGCATGGGAGTGAAGGAGCGTTGCTTGGGCCGAGTTAAGTAAAGACTGGCTGCCTATAAAGATCCCTCACTGCACACGAACTATATATCTCTCTCTTCATCCCATCAAAGACATCACTCAAGCTTCAGCGGCTTTCTATAAACGAAAGAAAAGGCCTTGCTTGACCTATCTTACTGATGCGGGGAATACTATTCTATATTCCATTATCCACACCTGCCAAGGTCTGGAACGGACTGACTTCATTGGCGCAAGATGGAAAAAAACGCATTCTCCTCGGTTCCAACCGGGCTCCCTTCCAAGCTAGGGCTCTTTGGCTGACCAACCCACGAACGAAGAAAGGAGTCCACTGAGTTTTCTGCTACCTATATGATGAATTCGAATGAAAAAAGACTCTCTCATGAGCTGTTGGTTCGCCCGTGAAGCTTTTGATTTACACCTCAGAACGGGAATGAGTAGTACCCTTGATTCGAGAGAACTCCTCGCTGGAAAAGATGGACCAAGCTACTAATGGGAAAGCCAGACTCGCCGGGGCTATTTACATTACAGCAATAGGACTCACTCTCCTAATCTCAAGGAATTAAGGGTCAAAAAGTGTAGTTGATCTAGAAAGGAAGAGGAGTCTGGTTGCCAAATACCACAGGCTTCAACAACTACTTTGTTCCCAAAATCCAAGGTGTGGTGCATCCAAGGGCCACCAAAGAAGGTATAAACTCCCCCTACCATTATAACTATACTCCGGGAATCATTAGAATAGGAGGTTTCGTTAGATGGATTACAGACCCATGCCTACTGAGTAGGTCACCGAGAAATGACTTCATTCCAATAAAAGACATTTTGTGCATCAAACACATTCATAGAGGGAACTTTCAAACAAAACAAATAAGTCAGAAAAGGTTGTCATAATCTGACTCAAGTTAACCCTAATCTCTGGCAATTCCTTTGTCTTAACAACGACTTTCAATCCCTATCCCGGGGTGCTACCTATCACAGCTTGAATCATTTGTTTTTTCCTTCTTTCGTTAAGGGCATCTTTTGGGTATCGCGCCATCCTCTGCTGTAGTCTCGAGGCTCTACAAGTCATTCAGCTTAATGAGCTCTTTCCGAGCACTCTATCAACAGGAGGGAGGAGGGGGGATCTGTTCGAGTTGGAGAGGCTGACGCTTCATAACAAGAGGCTCCTCAAGAATAAGTAGGGGTGTGTAAGGAACTTGAACGTTCGGACGAGAGGTGGTCTGTAAGCACCACCACCAAAGAGATCAATGTATAAGGAGCAGGTCCCGGTCCCGGCCTTAGCGGCTAGCCTAGCCTTTGAAGTACGGACCCCATCACAATGGCAAGGAAATCGACCGATCATGCGAAGAAAGCCGCACGTACCAATATCAAAAAGAAGCCTTGTGTAGCGCTAGTTAGCGCGGCGCGGGAACTTACAACTAAACGGGATTCTTCCTCTGTGGTTAAACAATTCGACCTGGTCGAGCTTTCTTTCGCTCTTTCATCCTTCGCTACGGAATCTATTGTTTGATTTCGGGTACTTCTCGATCGAAGATCCCAGGATTAGAGCCGGAGAACGGGCTCCACCCGCAGGGGTCGCTTAGAGAGGTTCGGTCAGAGAACCCCAAAAGGAAGGGACCGGTTGTGAGGTCCCAGTACCAGACCAGTGGATCATGGTTCCACTTCTCAACTTCTATCTATCTTTGAAGGAGACAGCTACAAAAAGGCATTCCCGTTGTGATGAAAATAGATGTGATGAATGTGACCAATGCGACAATGATAGATTCGCGTAGATAGATGATAGACACTTTGGCTTAGATCTTACTGATCGACTCACAACTCTGGCATCCGCACATTCACCTCCCTTTCTTTCAGTGGGAGGACTTGAATCAGAAGCACAGCGGGTGGGCGCAATTCATATTAGGGTTTTGGGGTTCGACGAGCAAGCTCTAAAGTGAGGAATTTCGCATTGATCAATAGGCTGATTCAACGGACCGCCCTTACTTTCCTTCATCTAGAAGGGGTCGCCCTTATGTAGGTCTAAAGATTTTCGGTTAGGCTTATTGAATGGAAAGCTAGCCGACTGGTTTGGCTATCGGAGCTCCTATACGCTGACCGCACCCCGGTCTGTATACTATATACACCCCTTCGCGACCAAGAATGAGAGAGATGAGGCTAGCATCAAGATCTCCGGGGACAGATCTCCCTAACGGTCAACCATTACCACCCTGTACGACCTACTTTCCTTGACTTTTATACCCGAAAAGCGCCTTTAAGGTCTACCTTTTAGCCCTATGAAACAGAAGGGAGAGTTGGTCCTTGTGATGTGAAAGGGCGACTAATAAGGAGCGTGCTCACAAAAGGAAGCTTAGCGAACGACTGAAAGGATAGACGCCTGCCGGCGATGCTTCATAAAGAGATTATTCTACGGAGGAAGGGGATTGAAGGGAACGTCATGATGCGAAAGTTCCCAGAGGAGAGCTAGGGGAAGGCTATTAATAAGAGAAAGAGCTCACAAGGAAAGGGAATGTTGAACAAGTGCCAGAGTCACTCACTTTCTTCTCTACAGGAATCCTTTTAAGTCAAAGTTCTTTAATAAGGTTCTATTTACAGAGTAGGAGATATTAAACATTAGCGAGCGCACTCGTACGGACTAGTAAAAGGACTAGTAGTAGTTGTCTCATGTTGCCAAGCTTTTTCGAGATCTCACGAATAAGATAGCTCTTTTTTGATAGGCTTTCACTCCTGGGGTGAAAAGGAGCAAGTAGAGAGCGGTAGATTTATGTGAAGCAGACCAGCAGACTCTTGAAGCCTAACCACCTATAATGAATTCAACCTTTACATGGAATAACTATTTACTAGTGAGAATGCTCTGTCTCATGATCCAGGTGCGGTCATGAGATCCACCAAAGAGTTTAAACTCTACAAGTTAGCAATAACATTGATTAAATCGAGTCATAGTATAAGGGGACCGGCCCCACATTCAAGGATAAGCTCCACAGTTTGACTGCATTTAGCTGCTGGCAGCTTTGAAGGGGTAGTAGTGGCAGAATTGGCTTCGACTGATCCATGGATAACCTAAAGCTTCCAGCCCAAGTAGGTTTTGTATATGTAATATATATGGCTTTCAACTCGATCAAACAGGCCAAATTCACACTCCTCATAACAGAGTCCACTAGAGGCAGGAGGCAATTCATAATAAACGAAAAGATATAGCGTATATCCGATGATAGATCAAGTCTATGAGACGGGCAGATTTTGACATGTAAGGTGTGAAGAGCCTTCACAATCTTCTGCGAGGTGACTCCTAGGTGTACGCCTAAAGGAAATCAGAAAAGAGAGCTTGAATTTCCCCTTCAGCAGGGGCTGTTTCAAGGGTTCCAAACCTTTCTCTAATATAAGGTAAGGTAAGCTTGTTGACTCAAGAACGCATTCTCCTCTGGCCTTCGCAAATCCAGAGTTTGGTTGAGAAACATTTCTCAATATTGCACGCTTGTTATATTTGTTTATATAGTTCAAAAAGTATAACTAACTGAAAGCGTCCGTTCACGTAGGTTGTTTGTAGTTTTCTTGCAATAACGGATTTGATTAAAAGAGATTGGGTTGGTGTTCAGTGTACCTTATTAGAAGATCTAAAATCATGCTTTTCATTCCAAGTGAGATGCCCAATAGAAAAGGAACGAGGGGAAGAATCGACGAGGAATCTAGAACATCAAATCGTGAATTCAAAAGCGTGACGAGAATTCTCAACTCGAAATGTTAGAAGGTGCAAAATCAATAGGTGCCGGAGCTGCTACAATTGCTTTAGCGGGAGCTGCTATCGGTATTGGAAACGTCCTTAGTTCCTCGATTCATTCCGTAGCTAGAAATC
>NW_026775741.1:12500-17500 GCF_030987335.1 Cornus florida | reverse complement strand
GGTTCTTTTGCGCATGAACTTCGAATATGGATTGATCTTGTGTTAGTGTTCCGTGGTCTTTATGCCGCTCTCTAAATGCTGGGTCTACTGTTGCTGAAACTACTTGTTCCGGTTAAACCACTCACTGACATTCTCCCATTGAAACTGCGGATACTGGCATTCTAACTGATACAAAGATTTCAGAATTGCTGGTGCTAGCAGCTTCTTCTTTCCTTTTTTCTTATTAAGAGACAATTAAGAAGGCAAGTCAAGCACTAAGACAAAGCAGGAATAAGAAAAGTTTCAGAGTTTGGTGGTGAAAGATTTCATTTAGTAAAGGTCAAGTAATGGTTTTTCGTATACTTACTGGGCTAATAGAGATTGAACTGGCTTTGTTAGTGAGAGCTAGCTTTAAGGCTTTATCGCGAGTAGTTGCATAAAGTAGTCATCACTAGGTTCAGCAGTCTATTCTTTTGATCCAAACCCGCGCCAAAAGGGAGTAGCACTTCTCTCACAAAAGCATCCCTACGCACAAGCAAAGTGGAAAGCTGCTCTAACATGGAAATGCAGCTTATGCGGGTCGAGCTCAGCTTATCGATGATGATGTTTTCTCTCTTCGTAGGAACTCTCTAATCACTTCGAAAGTGATTTCCAGCATTTCTATTGGTTGAGGGTATAAGGCTTTGATTGCTATCTAGCCCTTAGGTGTTCACAGCCTAGCTAGCATAAGTTTGAGCAGCTTGGTTTCGAGGGAGAGCATTAGTCTCATCGGGTGGAATATATAAGTGTTATGTGGCCGATGGTTCTCTACGTGGCATTCTCTAAGCTAAGGAGTTTGGGCCTGAGTGGAGGCTATTGGATCTTTATCTCCGGCCGTAGCCGTGCCCGTTTCTACTTCTCCCGGGCTTTCTCCAGACCAGCTAACGCATGAGAGGGAATCGCTCCTGTACCGATCAAGATATTCAGTACGTATTGATTGATTGAAGCAACTAACTCGCCGAGCAGAAGCCTAATCTGAACGTCGTCCTAGTCTTGCCACGGCTTAGTTTGACACATCGATATTGCCTTCGTGTGCACTGATGTACGTATGCTTGACTATCCTTCTCTTTTCAAAATGACCAAAAGAGCGGCCTTAGAGCGCGAAGCCCATATGTCATTCGCACAAGTAGTAGGTTTTTCATCAGTCAGCTAGTAATCGTTCAGCTTCCTTCTACCAGTCAGCCTAAGCCTTCTTTCTAAGAGGTCTCAACGAGCCTCTGACATAGGTTCCAAGCAGTGATCTAGTGAGCCTCTGGCTTGCTTCCTCAGCATCTCCTATTCTTGGCTTTCTCCTCTGTTTCCGGAATTACCACTGGCAGAACTCCCAAACTCATCTACCTTTTACACAACCAAACATTCTTCCTCTATGGCGCAATTCCCGTGGCTTTTAAGACAAGGTATCTGCCTCTCACAGCAGGGTTCAAAGAGTATGAAATAGGCTGTTTTGAAGTTCCAGTAAGAGCCAACATTCTCTCTTCTGCGAGCCATTCTTGTATCGATCTATTTGTTTATGTAACTGTGAATAGACATTCCGCGGAAAACGCTTTCAATTGGATATGAAAAAAGAAGCTTTTTTGGGCTTGTCATTCTTTCCCCAAGAGCTGTTAAAATGGATGGAAGTTCTTTTACCTGGCTGAAGGCTTCTGATTATGAAAAACCGAAGAGGAAAGCCTCAATGGGTCAACCCCTGTGAGAGGACTAGAACGCTAGCATGTTTGCCTTTTCGATGGGGAATCACTTTTTTTCTGAATCAAGCACGAGCCATTTTCTTTTAGTTTGTGATCGGACCGTACCAGTCATAATGAATATTAGGATGTTGAACATCTTGTGATCATCGACAATCTAGATGTCAGACTGGTGATGTGGAGTAGACCTATTAAGGGAAATGGTACGGGCAGGATTGCATTCCCATTTTAGGGATGAATCACTTCAAGGTAGATAAGAGTATTCACTACGACACATCCTTTGACCAGAGATCGGGTCACGGACAGCGGGCAGAGGTTTGTTGATCTGTAGCTCTCGACTTCGTAGTGCCAGCTTGTAGGGCTAGGTCACCTAAAATATGCAAGCACGGGCCCTGTTCCATAATCTTCAATCTTTAAGCTATAAGTGAAATGATAAGGGTAGAAATGAGTGATTTGTTTACGTTTAAGAGGATGATGGACACTTTGAAGTTACACCAACTTCACTTTCTCAATAACCTTGGGGCTTGGCGGAACCAACTGGTTTCACGCCGGGGTCAACTCTTTTGGAAAAACTATGTGCATCAGCCTTTGCTGAAGCCTTATCATGACTGGGTGATGTTGTACTTCTTGACTTCTTTTTTCGGTGTGAATCAAACTGCGCTTTTCGGATGGGAGGGGGATCCTGAGAAGGGGAAAGAAAGAAAACAGGACCTCTGTATGGCAAGCGTCGCAGTAGGTCAATGGGGTCCCTCGCCGTTAAGGTTCCCTCGCGTTCTTAAATAGCGAAATGAAAGTTCAAGGGAAATGAAGAACTTGGCTGTAGATCCAGCCGCTATTGAGGCCGCCCGCCGGAGATGATAGGATTGCCCGAGAGCTATAGCGCGGAACTCGGGTCTTCTTTCCGAGAACTACCACTGGGGTCGTTTCGAGGTCCCCTTCTCCTCCCCCCGAACGGACTGGTTGAAGCAGCCCCATTCTCTAATACTACAACCACCATTGTCCCTATCGCGGGAAGGGAAGCAGCAGTGAAAACTACTAAGACAGAGCGCTCCCACGAAGATACGCACAAGGAGTCTAGTAGGTTAGTTAGAGACTTCGGGAAGAGACGACAACAACAAAAAGAAAGAAAGAGACACGTTGGTTGATGGTTGAAACAGACTCGTTGAAGCCGCAACAGCTGTGAGTGAAGCAGACAACAACAAACTACTCTAGATACAGCTACGGGTGGTTTCAAAGGAAGTGTCAAACTTCTTTCTTCAACTTCTGCTACAAAGCCATTCGCGGGGGCTTCGAAGGCATAGCAATGGCCAGTTACTCAATACCGAGAAATGCTAACACGTCTAAACCAAAGACTACTGATCCCGCATCTGGCCTTAGCGACCTACCCCAATTTATTGTAGAAATTTTCGCGATCAATGATTGGACCATGCAAACTAGAAATACTTTTTCTTGGATAAAGGAACAGGTTACTCGATCCATTTCCGTATCGCTCATGATATATATCATAACTCGGGCATCCATTTCAAGCGCATATCCCATTTTTGCACAGCAGGGTTATGAAAATCCACGAGAAGCGACGGGGCGTATTGTATGTGCCAATTGCCATTTAGCTAATAAGCCCGTGGATATTGAAGTTCCACAAGCGGTACTTCCGGATACTGTATTTGAAGCAGTTGTTCGAATTCCTTATGATATGCAACTGAAGCAAGTTCTTGCTAATGGTAAAAGGGGGGCTTTGAATGTGGGGGCTGTTCTAATTTTACCTGAGGGGTTTGAACTAGCGCCTCCCGATCGTATTTCTCCCGAGATGAAAGAAAAGATAGGCAATCTATCTTTTCAGAGCTATCGCCCCAATAAAAAAAATATTCTTGTGATAGGCCCCGTTCCTGGTCAGAAATATAGTGAAATCACCTTTCCTATTCTTTCCCCAGACCCCGCTACGAAGAAAGATGTTCACTTCTTAAAATATCCTATATACGTAGGCGGAAACAGGGGAAGGGGTCAGATTTATCCCGACGGGAGCAAGAGTAACAATACAGTTTATAATGCTACAGCAGCGGGTATAGTAAGCAAAATCGTACGAAAAGGAAAGGGAGGGTATGAAATAACCATAGCAGATGCGTCGGATGGACGTCAAGTAGTTGATAGTATCCCTCCAGGGCCCCGAACTTCTTGTTTCAGAGGGCGAATCTATCAAATTTGATCAACCATTAACAAGTAATCCGAATGTGGGCGGATTTGGTCAGGGAGATGCAGAAATAGTACTTCAAGATCCATTACGTGTCCAAGGTCTTTTGTTCTTCTTGGCATCTGTTATTTTGGCACAAATATTTTTGGTTCTTAAAAAGAAACAGTTCGAGAAGGTTCAATTGTCCGAAATGAATTTCTAGATTCGCGGATTTATCAACATCAAGTTCGTAAAAATTCTCGTTGGCGATTATGTATGGTCAAAAAATTGAATTATGAAAGAAAAACTTTTGCTTGTTTATATTCTTTTTCTACTAGATGCCGGGAATTCCTTGTACCGTGTTCCTAGTCATAGAGTATGTAGATTGTAAAGAATACTATTTTACTTTCCCCTTTCTTTGTTTTTTTAATCCAAATTGGGGCGGTGCGACTGTGTTACTATTTCCAGATTTAAATGTCATAAAATACACCAATCGTTTTTTATTCGACGAGAATCAAATTCGACTAGATACTAGACATAAGTAAGCGGGGAATAAAAACGGATAAATGCTGGGAAAAAAAATTCTAGAAGGGATTCTTCGTCTTACTAGTCTTCGACACAAGAAGGGGGTGTGGAAAATGCCTTTTCTTGTGTCGAAATAATAATGATTCTTGATCCCGTTCGTCAAAGGTTCCTATTCTTAGTTTCGATTTTTTCCAGATTTATCAGAACTTTTTTTACGTATAATATAATAAGTAGCGGACAAACAAAAAAAGAGAGGGAAATTTATTGAGTAAATAAAACTTCTTCAATAAACTTATAAAAAATAATGTAAATTTTGATGAGATACTAAAAGAAAATAAATAGAGTAAGAGTAAGGTTCGATTAGTATCGAAAGGGTTTGCATTCTATTTAATTTACAGAAATATCGATTATGTCATCCAGGAAATCGGAGGATTCATTCTTTCTTCTAACTTGAAAAGTATCGATACTATTGAAGACCCGGTGTTCCGAATCAATCCAATGAAGCTCATTTTTCAAAAAATCATCACATCAGAGAAGGGTGGAATGGAGTTTTTTGAAATATCGGAAAAAATCCGTTTTGTCATATTTATGAAAAAAGTATTATG
>NW_026775741.1:5000-7500 GCF_030987335.1 Cornus florida | reverse complement strand
CAGGAAGAGGCCAAATAGCCTTTCTTTCTATTACTTGGGTGAGCTTTCCCATTTCCGTTGTGACAAAATTCAATAAGTGTCACGTCTGTCTGGTAAATCACAAATCTTGAATCTGGGCTACGAATGGCCTCAGAATTCATTTTGACATTCTCACATTCTATTTCTCCTGCGATCTCTTTCTTTCTCCTTCATTGTCTTATCTTAGTAGCACGGAAAGGAGGGGACAAACCAAATCCACCCAACCCAAAGACGGGAGATATTGGTATGATGGGCTGGAAAAGATGGATCTATGGGGGCTGGATCGCCCGGACGTATATCTGTTGACGTTCATCACCCAGAGGGATGAGCGAGTCTTTGCACTTAGCGAGAAAGGGATCAAAGGCTAAAGGCAGAAAAGGGGGGCACTTCACTTATTAAGCGCGATTCACGCCCCTAAGGCACTATACTGGTAGACGGGTTCTAAAGAGAATCCAGCTAAATCCCATTTCTTCGCGCGGGATTCGAGCCTACGTCCAGTTCATTCAAGGGTCATTGGTTTAAAACCCCACGAGAGGGATTGAACATGCATCCTCCCTTTCTGCTTTTCCTTCGCACACGGTTCTGGATGTCATTTGGACACTATCCTATACCGAGTCCCAAAGGCGAAGCCATAAGAGGGGACCGGTTCTCTATAGTCTTTTCAAAGCACAAGCACCAGTGGAAGCTGATCTTCAGCCATAGCTCTTTGATTTTAGAAGTTGGTTGATCACACTAACTTGGAATCACCAAAAATAGAAGATGGAGGAGGTGTTCCCGTATTTTATCAACTCGCCCTTTTCTAAGATCGGTTTTTAGACCCAATTGGGAAGGCAGCTGGTACTGAAACAAATTAGGAAAAAACATACAAGAATGGCCTGGCATTCTTTGACTTTTCTCAGTGGAAACACAAGCTACGTAAGATAGGGAAGAGGATAGATTTGACAATCACTCAAAAATGCAACACAGGTGTGGCATGCCCTTGCTTTGATCGCTATTGAAGAGTGGAAAGATGAAGCGCCCTCACGTCACAAGAAAGAAATGCAGAAATAGGGAGATCTACTCCTGACTTATACAACAGTCTTTCATAACCAATTCCTTCAACCTCTCAGCTGCGTGGGCTGAAGCTAGGTTTTTGATGACCCTTGCAGAAATGCTGGCTAATAAACTAGATAATCTCAAGCTAGGAATGAAGAAACTGCTCATCTCTTTTCTTTCCTCAGGATGGCGGTCGGGAAAACGGACAGTGGACTTACGTCGTTTTCAAGGAGCTGGGCGGAGGTCGAAGCAACTTCCCATCCATGCTACGAATAGAAAAAGAAAGGAGTTTTTAGATTCATCTAAACCCTTCTTAGATCTGGAACAAGACCTGAAATAGGCGGGTCGGGTGGTCCATAGCTGATAGAGCTGGAGGCAGGGGGTTCTTTTCAGACTGGGGGCATGGGTGAAAAGGGTAAGATTCTTGCTATTCCATTACATGCCAGAGATCCTTAACATGCATTTTTGGTAGAATGGCAAAAACGACTACGACTAGTTCGCAGGGGATCCTTCTTATAGTAAAATTCCTACTGAACTGAGAGATCCTGTTGTGTGCCTCCATTCCTGGCTGTTAATGGATTCAGAGTCTTCTTCTAGAAGCTCTTCACGCGGGTATGGGGATTAGGGCCCGCCTTTGACTTAGGGTTAACGACGTAGAGTGCCCCCTTCGAAGCAGGGTTCTTAATCTTCTTCATCTTAGAAAAGCCCCTCTGAATGGGCCAGCCAAACCTTCTATTCTAATGAGAAGATCGAGGAAGTAGGTCTGTTTTCTTGTAATGGTCTCAGGAGAGAACTTCCACTTTCCTACCAAATCTCTGGACGAGGGCTCTTGTTTCCAGCTTTTGATGAGTCAATCTGCTCGAAAGGAGGATGGGTTGGATCATGGGTCTTCGAATGATGGATAGAGAAACTATTCTGAGTCTCTTTACTTAAGATATATATTGGCTAAAGCATGGACTTCAACACCAGCTACAGTGACCACAGAAGCGAAGCGAGCAGCAAGATCGGAATAATAAGCTGTGTAAGGGTAAGGGCGGCTAGTAGTGGTACGCTTTCTCGATAGAGAATATCTGACTTAAACGAATAAGGTAAGTGCTGTGGTAAGCACTAGCCCCAAAAAGAGCTTGCTTGCGCCGGAAGCTTTGTTGAAACTAGCTCCAGTATGGTCTGCGAAGTAAACCACTCATTTGCCATGTATGTGCGACTACACTTTTGCTGCAGGTCAAGTTCCTCAAATCCGGATGGCAGGGTCGCGTGAATACTATTGAGTGAGGATCGACCTAAGCCTGCCTAAGTGGATCGACCAGAAAAGAAGTTCGTAAGGCTCCTTTGTCATAGTGACATCACCCGTGTCTCTCGGGCTATTCCATACCTTCTTACTTAATGAGGAGGAATCTGTCTATGGAACAACAATCTTACTGTGACACGGAAGCGTGAGCCTAATAGC
>NW_026775741.1:0-2500 GCF_030987335.1 Cornus florida | reverse complement strand
GCGCTGCGCTACCCAGCGCGTAACCTTGTCTCCTCTACCCCTCTTCTGGTTGTGACATTACCAATCTAGGCCCCGGTCCGGCCGCCCCTGACCTAATATAATAAGAACTATTATCCTTATGACCAAACAAGGACCACCTTACTTAAGATGACATCATGCACTTCCTTTCATTCAAACAGCTGAGAAGGATAATAATAAGGCGAGCAAGCAGACTTCGGCTACACCCTCAGATGAATCCGTATCTCCCCTTGCACCTCATCCCGCAGTTGACTACTTTTTGAGACCAGATTGGCACCAGATCCTGGAATTGCTATGCCTTCATAGCCCAGTTCATAGCTCTAGAAGTATGCCTGGAGCGAATACAGAGGCAGAGCTTTCTTCTCTCTTCTTGTTCATATGGTGATTCAGAGTCAAGCCTGAATTTCATGATTGACTAGTGGCTACCGAGTGTAGGAATTGCCGGGAGAAAAAAGGTGGGTCTACGATCATGTGCATGGTGGAATGCCCCCTTATTGTTAAAGAGAATTGACCGTAGTTACCAAGCTTTCCATGGCTCACAAAGTGAAGGATTGTTGATGCTTGCGGATTAGCTAAAAGGGTCTGTTTCGGTCTGAACGTGAGAAGTGAGGGAATGGCAGGACTTGCCTGAATAAGGGCAAGGGATTTTGGCAGAAACTTCTAATGTCAACAATTTCTTGTGAATTTTGACCTTTCTTATGCTCATGCTCCTCCGGCGTAAGGAATTTCTCACAATCGAAGAACCGACCTTTTATATAGCACTTATTTACTTACTTTATTGATTTTTGGATTCTTTTATGAAACACCTATGCTATGGCCATTTAAAAGACTTGAAACGCATGACATGACCGGGGGGACACGGCAACTTCTGGAATTGTTGACATTCCCCCTTTTCCGATTGCCCACTCGAGGAGCTCGGCTTGCTTTAGTCCGATTTCAATGTCATGTATGAGTTCACGCCATTACTGATTAAAGGGATGGGGGCCGGAATGCACTTCGTTGCCGGTGGTAGAGCTCTCCTTCTTTGAAAAGCATCTGGAAACTTCTTCTGTACAGATTTTCCATCTTCTGTCGCGCCAAATGCTCCTAGCCCATCTAAGTGTGTTAGTAAAGAAGCGTCGTATCCTTTAATGCAAGAAATGGCTATCAATCTCATCAATTGAGGAAGATCGCTCCTACTCATTTTCATTGTATGTAAGCACCCTATTTACTGGCACTAGTCAAGGAGTCCTCCTATTTGGATCTTCCCAACGCTCTAGTTTTCTTTCACAATTCTCACTATAGGAATCGGCTACCTGTTCCAAGCGCCTCTGACTCTTTCACATCTGTTCTTATTTCGGTTAATGGAGTGGCATCCTTTCCACTATTCTTTTACGTCTTGTTTTGTTTTTCTACTCACATGGTATCGAACAAGGCGTCAAAGTCAAAGGCTTTTTCTTTCCTCACTCATGCATGCTCTGTAACTTGGAACAACCGAGTCTTTTTAGGGAGTCCCATCCTTTTGTCTTGGCGAATATCCCCTCTTGTAGAAGGGTTGGTTTGACTAGCTTTCAACCACTTTTGATCCCTCTGTAAGGGTTGGACCCAAAGAAGAGTGAAAAAGAAACCTGAGCAAACGAGAAGAGAGATTTGCTTTCCATCCAGGAACTCGTTGCCAAGCTTACTAGAAGGACTGGGGCTAGGAAGGAGGCGGTATCCGACGGGGAAGGGCGGCTAAACGCGAAGGGACCGGTTGCGAGGGACTCAGCTTCAAAGGATTGGAAAAGTGAAACTCTCACCTGTATGACCAGATGGGTGAAGATTCTAAAATGCTTTGAAAAGGCCTTTACCGCAGCACAAACGAAGCATGAAAATGGGGTTTTTCGAAAGAGCACTTCTGGAAGAATGGAAAGACCACTCTCACTATACGATACGATATTCCTCGAGACAAAATGGAGCAAGGCGACCAAAAGGAAAAGCAAAGACAAGGCCGGTCTCTGAATTCTTATATTTGAATAGGAACTTGAGCCTACCTTCGCTGCAGTCTCTCGCTCAGCTCTTGAAGAGCCAGAAATTTCCCCAAAAATAGAATGGAATCTCCTCTGCAGAATTTGATATATGGATGATTAGGTAAGGAGTGAATCTGACTTTCAATAGCAAAAGTCAGGCGAAGACAAAAGAGTTGACTCCCTTTTAACAGGGTACGCTTTTAAAAGGAAATAAGCAAAGACAGCTGTGTGCTGGCAAAAAGAATTCAAATAATCATAGCTCAACCCTATTTGTGTCAAAGCGATTTCTGGAACAATGGAAAGGGGAGCGGGATGTGAAAATCAAACCCTATATGAGGGAGTTAAGCAGTGGCAAAATAGGCCTTTCCTTGATTAAGATCATAGGTATCCGGTCAAAGTGATGCCACAAATGCTGTCAGAGAGAAACCAGACTTGCTTGGTGTTTCGCTCAAATGAATAAGAAAATGGTTCTCAATTGACCACTAGATTAGAAA
>NW_026775740.1:5000-34594 GCF_030987335.1 Cornus florida | reverse complement strand
GGATCTCGTGACGTGAGAGAATTCCTATAAAAGGGGGCTTCTAATGCCCTTTACCCAACCCCAATACCCAAGTAAAAAAGCAGCGCGTAGCAGCTCGCTTCAATCGACCTACACCACGAGATGGGCTGACGGGGAGAGGGGATCCTGCGAGGGTATAGTGCGCGCCGGTTAAGGCAGGGCAGGGCCGAGAGCCTACCCCCCCGAGAAGTTGTCGGGAATTCCTTATCAATGAAGTATGTTTGGGAAATCCATTAAAGGTACACTGATTTGATTCTTTGATCTTCTTTTTATTCATTCGAAAAGCTCCGGTGAAGAAAGGGAAAGGCTTCCCGTTCGCTTTAGAAAGAAGAGATCCAATTCTCATATTTTCTTACATCTTTGAGTTTGATCCCGGCTTTCAGAACGTTAGCTAGCTATATGCTTAACACATGCAAGTCGAACTTTCTTTTTCTTTCATTCCACTCCTTGCCACGTAGGGTGACTGAGACGGGTTACCAACTGCCAGAACGTACATACATGCCTACCCAATCTTAGCGCTATCATACTACCCGGGTGGTTCATGTGAGTTAGCTCCAGGTTCCTTGGTGTCAGTTATGAGTCAACTACGACAATAGATACGCAGGGAATAAGAAGCAAATCAAGGATGCGGAAGCTTGAATTACGAGGATGGATTGGAAGCTTTAGACCGGCTTCCTTTGAACCGGAAGGGGATGCGAAATCCTTATCCTTCTTTCTCGCGCGGCGATCCTAGCGCTAATTCGGTAGGGTATATGGACACGGTGGCGCAGTATGTGTTGAGAACCTTGTCTCCCGGGGGAACGGGGCGCGAGTGTCATCAAAGAGGTTGCCCCGCATAGAGTTCTCAATCTTTGCCTCTCTAAAGATACCCCATGAAGTTTGATCATCCCAAATTGCCATGTCGCCTTCTCGCTAGCCTTGCTGGTGGAGTGGGAGTTATGTCTATGGCGCTACACTTAGTAATATGCTCCTCAAGATGCTTGATGGCCAGGAGTGTGCAGCTTGGATGCGAAGTGTGGTGGTAAAGTGTTCACAAAAAGAAGAAATCTGCGGTTCTTATTCTAACTAGTGTTTACTCTCCCTCGCTATTCTCCACCCTCTGACCTTCCTTTCCACATTTCTAAACAATAGGAACAAATGGGACTGAACCTGGCCGTATAAGACATGTTTGATTGCCTGTGGCTTGTTCGTTTAACTAGTCCGCTGCCCCGTCTGTCAATTAGTGAGACACTCTTCCTTACTTGGGAGAAGAGGAGGAGTTAGTTAGAGCTTGACGGAGACTTGTTCCTTATTGCTTCCACTTCGCCGGAGAAAGGGGTTCGGAAATAGATAGAACCACGCAGAGAAAACACGAAGCGCCGGGGGGAGTCATAGGTATGCTATCCGCAAACATCCTGATAATCTACATTTGGTTTAGTTAAGTAGCTTTGAAGTGCCAAAGAATTCGAAATTTATGTTCGATCAAACAACTAACCCTCGGCTTAGGCAGGGGTCTAACCAAAGAGAATGCATGGGATGGAAGGTGTACTGAACTTGGTAAATAAGTGAAGACTGGATGCCCCTAAGAAAGAGGATCAATTAACTGACTCTTAGCTTGACTTTACTGTTGGCCTAAAAGGAATAATAATTGATGAACAGAGGATTTAGAATAGAACCTCACAATGGGGGAGCTCTCTTTCTATATGATAATATGAGAATAGGATTTTAGAGAAAAAGTAGAGGATGCTGAACAAGAACAAGTTTTGTTAAAACTTCTTGGTTGACCTCTCATCAAAAAGTATTCAGCCTGGGGAGATTGCCGAACTGCAACGAGGCGGCCTTAGGTAGTTAGAAAGATTTTCGGTTCGGCTTCTTATTAGGGCAGATCGGGAGAGTCTGCCAAGCTATTTTAGATTCTCGGAACATGGCATGGTTGAAGGCAATCTCCCTAAAGTGCTTGATCAGGTCAATGGCACTTCTCGGAATACTTGCTTGAAAGAGCAGATATAGTCACAAACAGGGGCGCAAACAAAAGCATATATGGGTGGCCGTAGGAACGTCCTCCAAAAGAGACATTGTCCCCCCTTAAAGTACGAAACTCCATACACCATCCCCAACCAAGTCCCCTTCCACTACTATTTGTTTGTACAGCCCGCGGGGAAGGCATACCTCTTTCTCTGCCTGATTCACTCAAAGTCTGAACGGATATCTTATTAGGACGTTTAGCAAGATCAAGATTTTCTTCACCTTTGTCCAGGGATATTGACCTTCAGATCTGAGCATCTCTCCTCCCTAAGCTATCTCAACCTTGCACCTGGGACAAGATTTGGATGAGAATCTGCCGCTCTTCTCTGAGTCCTTTCAACACGGTCAGCTGAGCATCCCACAGTTGTTGCTTCTATAAGCAATACTGGCAGCCAAGGAAAGGGAGGGTCGATAGTGAAATGAGAGTGGCAATGCATCGTGATGCTAAGCTTGAGATGAGACTTTCTTCACCCATGCTGGTGCCTACTTATCAGCGGGAAATGAATGTGCAAATCTTTCATGATGTTGGACCGCTTCTAGACAGTTCTGATCTTGCCTTACCGCGCCAATATGAAAAGTGGATGATCATATTAGTTAGTAAATTTCTCGGCACCAGGTTATAATCACCCAACTATCAAAAAAGCATCTTCTTAACCTGCCCCATCCCGTGAGAATGTTCCAGCCGTGGCAGTCAATGTCCTATCTACTAAGTTGGCTTTTTTACTTTCATTTACTGAAGTTTACCTTTGTCTCCTTTTTTGTCTCCCCCCGGAATGGAGTAGTTGGTAGTGTTCTTTCACTGCCACGCCACAAAGTCAGGACGAACAGGAGCATCCCGCTCGCCCCTAACCTCTAACCTTTGGAATCGGGATGTGCGAGTCAACATGGAATAGGTACCCTAATTCAAGCACAGGCTTCGAATATGGAGTCAGAGAAAGTAGCTCGCGTAGCTGTGCCAGGTGATCCCTTTACCTGATTAGCAAAGCAGAGAAGTCAGTTCACCCATTGCCCGTGAGACAGATGGAGCTTCAGGGGACTGGTCTGGTAGCGCTCAGGTCAAAGTAAAACCAACAATTAGTGGAGCTAGTTTCTTGTCAACTCCTCTCGGAAGTAGTGAGTCTATTCCTCGAGCCATTTCCCCATCTGAAACTCATTTTCTCTCTTCTTTTTTGAAGGCTAAGGGAAGAAAGTCCAAAACTTAGCTCCGATTCCTAGGTCTCCAGAATAGAGCGACTTGAAAAAGAAAGAGACGGAGACATTTGATTGACTTCTGGCTGGTTTGATAGTCCAATGATCCCGAATTCCATCTTTGACCTATACTACGAGAATTTCCTGTTCGCTGTCACTATGACCGATGATTCAATCAATCAGGGACCCTTCTCTTTGTCCGATTGCAAAAGTGTTGTCGGCTATAGCTGCCAAATGAGTCAAATTCTCTTACATAATGAAATTGATTTTACATGGTTTGGCTGCCTTCAGTACACTCCTAATAGATTCAAGTGTTTTCCCGGTTCACCAGGTTGTACCACAACAGTTCTACAATCGGTACTTGAAATGTGAGTTTGGTCCTGGCTCAGAAGGAACGCTAGCTAGATGCTTAACACATGCAAGTCGAACTTTCTTTTTCTTTCTTCACTTTCTTTCTCTTTCTTAAAGCGGTATTCCCCCTTGCAAATCAAATCTTTATCAAATACAATCTTTCATGGAATTCTCTCCTAGAGCTGCCGAACTCACTACTCTATTAGAAAGTCGAATTACCAACTTTGACACGCATTTTCAAGTGACTGAGATCGGTCGAGTGGTCTCAGTTGGAGATGGTATTGCACGTGTTTATGGATTGAACGAGATTCAAGCTGGGGAAATGGTTGAATTTGCCAGCGGTGTGAAAGGAATAGCCTTCAATCTTGAAAATGAGAATGTAGGGATTGTTGTCTTTGGTAGTGATACTGCTATTAAAGAAGGAGATCTTGTCAAGCGCACTGGATCTATTGTGGATGTTCCTGCGGGAAAAACAATGCTAGGGCGTGTGGTCGACGCGTTGGGAGTACCTATTGATGGAAGAGGGGCTCTAGGCGATCACGAGCGAAGACGTGTCGAAGTGAAAGCCCCTGGGATTATTGAACGTCAATCTGTGCACGAGCCTATGCAAACGGGGTTAAAAGCGGTCGATAGCCTGGGAAAACTTATCTATCTACTTATCATATTTTTGCCCCTGCTCGGTAGTTCCGTAGCGGGTTTTTTCGGGCGTTTTCTAGGAGCAGAAGGAACCGCTATAATGACCACAGGGAAAAATCTCGTGTTTTTTTCTATACTTATCTTAGGCTTGATCTTTCTGCTTCGTCTTTATTGTTTTAGTTTGAAAAAAAAGTTTGGATTTCGACTTGTCTTTATGATTTATATATCCATTCTAGTTTTCGTCTCTTTCTTTTGCTATTTTCTTCGCGCCTACTTACTTTCCCACTTAGGTCTTCATTTTTTTTATCCTTTTTTGATTTTGAGTGTGGGGGGAGGTGGCGGTCTAGCACTTCCTCTTCCAGCCCATTCCGGCCCATCAAGCCCGTCCTCGTGGACGGATTTTGATATGCAGGTCTTATTGGAGCCCTTTTCCGAAACAGAAATGGAGGGCACGTCGGTGAATTCCGCCCCTGGGGCTGGGGGGGTGGCGCGCGAAGAGGCGGGGCCTTCTCACCAACCATATAATAGTTACATAAAAACTAATACGAGCTTGGAATCTTCTATAAGAAATAGAATATGTGCCCTCGAGAAGGACCATAGCCCGTTTCTCCTGGATAAAGAGAAAGGAGAATATTGGCGCGAAATGAAAACAGCCTTGGGTCAAGTCCCCTCTCAGCGTGAGTATAACCGCTTACTTGACTTCGAGAATACAGATCTCCAGATCCGGGAGCTGAAACACGGGTGTTATTCCCTTTATCAACGACTTCTTTCGGAACATCCTACCTTGGCCGAAAAGGCCTCCTACAATTCTAAAGAAGCCTTTATCGACTTCTTTGACGAGAAACGGGGCGAGCTAGACAAGCTGGAGCTGGACACCCACCCACAAGGGCGGAGCACGGCGGCGGAAAGAGACAGAATAGAACTCCAATTTTTGGATAGCGTTAGGGAGGATCTTATCAAACGGGGGGCCGGCTCTCCGTATATGAATAAAATTCTTGTTGGGCCAAATCCTGAGAAAAGCTATCAAGCGCTGTTTGATGAGCCTTCGTAGTATACCTGACAAATCGGGAGGTGTAGCCGCAATAGCACCAGTTTTTAAGGGGGCAGGATGAATAGAAGACGGAGAGGGGGGTAAGATTGAAGATACTATAGCAGTTTTTTTCTTTGTCGAATTAGCCCATTCAACGAGAGAATTCCGAATTACACCTATCATTTACGAGTGAGTATTACACCAAGAATTTACAAGCTTATGAGTTTGAGAGTTGGCAAGGCACAGGGTGCCATTGAAGAGGAAGTTCAGGATGCTCTATCTGATCCTAAGGTAGGGGCTCTTCCTTGGATGTCTCATTTCATCGGGTTCGGCCAAGCCAACGACTTTCTGCAAAAGGCGGATTGGCGCATTCCATTCAGTCACTACCCCGCCCGGATGCTCTCACCCCTACGCTTTTGGGCGAGACATGAAGGTAGCGCGTAGCGTGTCCGTCTCATCTAGGTTCACCAGGTCCATTGACTTTCATGATTATGAATTACCTACCACTTATTTAGCTCTTAGCTCGAGGGCGATGCCCACTATGATCTTTTCCCAGAATCTCTTCCATGGGCAGGTATGATACTAACACCGAGACTTCCGCATCCGAAAAACAAGAGCAGACGCACGTATCCTCCGGTCTTTCACACCCCCTATCTCTCACGCATTCTTCTTTCCTACGTGAATGAAGGGCGACTCAGTCTGGTAGTTGCCCGCATGTCCAGATCAGCTGTAGGCTCGGAAAGCCTAAATAAAGAAAGACGGAGCTAAAGAGTGACTGAGTTCCTCAGCTCACCTTGAAAACGGGAAAATTCCAAGATCCGGTAGATCCACTATTAATATTAAGGCAGCTGGGTAAATGGAATTCCTTCCATGGACAGTCTGGAGCAAAGGATGTTGGATCCCTTTTGCCCATGTCGTGTCTATTATTCGTCCGCCTTCGCCCTCTACATTCAAATACAGGTTGGTCATAGGCGGTGTTGCTAGCATTGGCCATGACAGACAGAATAGCTATGAGTCGTTTTTCGTCTATCAGTCATACTTTCTCTCGTATCGGGCCTGGGACCCCGTATTTCGCTTCTTCAAGCTTGTCTTCCACGAGAACTAGTAGCGAGCGGATTTCTACTTATACGGGCAGTGGGAGGGTAGGCCTGTTTCTCCATTCCCCATCGGCGTGGCGGGACAGCGAGTGAAGAGGGCTTTGTCCAATATGTTTAAATGAGACCTTTTGATATAGGAAGTCGATCGCGATTTCAGACATCAAAGTGGATGAATCGGTACCAGTAAGCGTTTCAACTGAATCGGTGTGATTGGCTAAGGTAGATGGGAGAAGTAGCACAAAAAGAGGGAGTCCACACACACACACTTCGCTTGACAACGCTGGGCACTTCCATTCCACAGCAATCAATGCCCTTTATGAAGGAAAATCTATATGGGATTTCTCACTGAATTGAACAGTTTTTTTGAGCTTTCGGTCCTTTTTTAAACTGATTACTTTCCTTTCCACCAAGAACTCAACCAAAGAGACCCCTATAGCATAATGAGAGCGATTCAGTTTCCCTTTTGGATCTATTTTCTTTTTATAATAGTTCGGCACCATATCCATATTCTTACCTTTCTTCTTTGCCCTTTGTACTGTTTCGAAGCGTACAAAGTAATCAAGCTTCTCGATCATATAAGAGACTTTCACGGCGCAGAATTCTTTTAGCGGGTGGAAAAAAACCCCAAGAGAAAAAATAAGGACTGCCTCCAGCGTATATTGATCAAATAAATTAAGAAACTCTAAATCCAAGTCCGACAGGCCACACTTTTCTTGCTTTAGATAATCCTTTGCAGGAAGAAGATCTTTTCCTATCAACAGTTTGAACAATTGTGGATAACTACTTAATATTTGAGGTTCGTTAAAATGAAGTGTCATATCCTCTATTTCCATTTGTAGGTCATATAACTCCTGTGGGCTTATGTTTCTATAATCAAATTTATTCGAATTCAACAATTTTAAAACAACATTTTTGTTATTTTTAAAATTCTCATATGTTGCATTACTATCCAGAGTTTCTTCAAGCTTCATGTCAAAACGTTTCCAAAACAAAGAAAGAGTCTTTTCCTTTCTTTCATCATTTCCAGCAGAATCAACATTAACAGGTTGTCCAACATCATCAATGCCATGAATATCATCACCACTTGAAACATATCCATTCGAAGAATAATATCGCACAAATATAACGAAGAAAAGTCTTTTACGTTTGGCATCCATTAGCAGATTTATCGCTCTGCAAGGCGGTTGCATGTACAAGGTGGTCATCATTTCAAATATATTTGTTATTACACTCAAAAGGCACGGCGAGTAGGAAGGATCACAGCTTGCCACCATCAAATCCATATGTTGAATATGGTTGTTGGGGCTAAGCTAAGCATAAGTGATGAATTAGGAGATCTCCTGAAATAGAACCCCTTGCCTTACCCAGGATGAGAAAACTCATCCCTAACTCTATAGGCGCTGAGCTATTAACTATGAAGTCATTAGTCTCAGAGCAGAGTGATTCCGGCTGTTGGGATTTCTGGGGTTTATTCCCACTGAAAATGTGGCATGATGGAAGATTTGACATCCTTTGTGTATTGCTGTTTATATGCATTCTAAACAGGCTCGGGATACTTCCATGTCCACATTACTTTACTGCACACGGTCATCAAAAGAGTCGTGTGGCAAATGATCGCCACCTCAGGGAGACTAGGATGACAGAGAGAAAAGGCATAGGCGCAATTGAGAAAGTCAGATCCCTTCGACCACACAGGGCGAGAGAGGCGACTGGACGCAGGTTCCTTCTTCTTCATGGCGGTTTCTTAGCCAAAGGCGTTTGACCCTGGCCTTTCTTGGCTTTCTTATGCGGTTGGTCGTAAAAAGTAGGAGGCTCGACCGGCTCTGTGGATTTAGGGCTACCCATTTTTTCTTCAGTAAGAAGAGCCTTGGCTTTCATCTCTTCTCTTAGTTGCTGAAGTTCCTCCTCAAGACTAGCAATAATCTTAGAATTCTGATCCTTTTCTTGACTTAGATTCTCACTAAGATTAGCAATCTGATGCTGATATTCGATCTCTTTCTTTTGAAACTCAGATTTGAGCATCTTCAATTCGAGTTTTAGCACCTCGCTCTCTTGCCCACCTAAATCTATTACATGTTTTGGTTTTGTGTCAATCCAAGCACCGTTTTCATCAAATACCGGTTCCCTTTTGGTGCCTATTTTGCTACCTAGACTGACTTGGTATTTCTTTATTGCGATATTAAGCGTGTGCCAATCTACCCGGAAGTGGGATTCGACTGTTATATTCTGCGTTCGGGCCAGATCCGCGAATTGCCCCTCAAACCAGCCGCGATTGACCATTTTTTTAGCCGGACCCTTGTGCCTGATTACGTCGCCTGACTCTTCCGTTTCTAGGGAATAGCTCTTAGGCGCTAAGAAGTGCCCTTTCTTTACTTTGTGCTCTATCTTCAGCTTGCCCAATTCAAGATTTGATACTTCTTCGTCGGGCAGAGGATTGCCTAAAATTGCTGAGTCAGTATCAGTATAATAGCAGTCCTCGCGCGAAATGTACTTGTACATGTGGATACGGGAGCAAGCACTAATAGCAGCAGACAATTGAACCGCCGATATCTTGGGTGGAATCCACTCCGAGTCAGGGGCGTTGGCGGCATTGCTGACATAATTGACTATATAGTAATGGTCCCCCAGGCGATCCCCAAAGATGAAATTATCCTTCTTGATCCAATACTCATACTGGTTACGATTGCATACCACGGTTGTTGTACACTTCGGATTTATGCCGAATCTCGGCCATATAGTGAGTTCATCAGTATTTTGTAGCCAAAAGACATTGCTTCATCGCCCTTTTTCTTTGCTTCTTTGCGTTTCCCGAAGATCGATGAGACAAAGCCTTCAAAGGGACTGGGCTTCTTATTAAACAAATAGCCGCGCAGTGGTACAATTGTGTAACCCAACTCACGTGCATAAATTAGCTCTTCGCTATAGTAGACACCTACGAATTTTCCTGTTGGAAAGAGCAAAGTCTCATTCTCATCGCGATATGGCAAGAAAGGGCGCTTAATGGTAGGGGGGCACACTACATAAGCTTCTATAAATCCGTACAAGGTTGACAACTCACGGCCTTCTAAATTACCATGCCAGACAGGCTTACCACCTGGCATATCATAGGTTTTCATAATGAAAGGGTATAAAGAATTGACATCATAGTAGTACAAGTCCTCACCATAGGGAATATATGTATCAGCATGGCCACCATAGTAGCCGCGTCTGATGAAAGCATCCTCGTTCCGACTTGGGATATGTATAGGCCAGCTCTCCGGATCATAGTATGAAATGCGAAAAATGTTCATAGCTAGGGCTGATAAAGTTAAGCACCCCAATATATCAACCTTATATTGAGTCCAATAAATTTCTTGAGCACTTGCCATTATACCGCCTAATAGTCGAATATCCTGCGTCATATACTTCAGCAATTGAGGGCCCATAGGAAGCAGATGAGACACTTGCAAGTCTGCAGGGGCTATTGGGATTGAGCCTTTAGGTCCTAATTGTGGACATAAAGTCTCCGCTAATGTAGCAAGACTACTTGGAAGAAGCAAGTATGAATCTCTGAGCCGGAAGAGAAGTTTACCCTCCTGATATACAGCTAGCTCATATAGTCGCGAGTTGCGCATAAGGGGCTCGATCGTGTACTTATTCCCAAGAGACACGTAATACTGCATAAGGAGAATCCCATCGAATCCTAAATTATGAAAATATACCCTTTGAATCTTTCTACTTCTAGCAACCACGGCTAAGCGACCAAGAAAGCTGAACAGCATTTGACGACTGCGGTCTTTAAATTCAGACATAATAAGCAGATGGTCCTCACTATAAAAGGTTTCAAAGGCATGTGCAGGCTTGGCTCCAACATCTTCACCCGGCTGCACAACTAGAAACCCGGCTGCATAAGGGACATGCGCATTATCGATCATAACAGTTTCCGTATCCGCGACAATGAAAGCATGACGTTTCTTACTCTTAGGTTTCAATCCTGGGATATGTGAAGGATAACCTTCCTTACGGACCATGCGTTTCGCTTTGGGGGGGGATTACCACTTGATTTGACATCATTCAGTAATTGCCACAGTTTTGTATCATCAATTAGATCGGAAGTCAAAGAGATGTCTTTAGCTTTTGACTGCTTACCGCTCAGATAAACTCTTATGAAGAGGCCTGATAGATGAGATTTTCCATAATCTTCGGCTTTTTTCATAATCAACTTCAAAATATTAGTATATAAACCAAAGGTAGGTGCAGCAGTCCCGTGAGAGTCAAGTAAAGAGAATGCACTACCTACCGTATAGGAAACATCACCTGTAGGTATTTTCATTCTATAGCCAATAGTGCATTTAGCATAATCAAAATGACAAGAATAAGCATATTTAAGTAACAAACACATAACAGCCAAGGCAATGACGTCAATGTCTGAACATTGTAAATAAGGCTCTTTAAAGTCATATTGAGCAATTATCAGTCCCTCATAAGGTTCACTGCTACTTTCCCGATCTATTACACTCCTTAACACACTCAAATGGTAATAGAAAACCTCTTTTGAATAATAGCCAACAGGTGAATCAGCTATTTTCTCTTCTTCCTTCTTCTCTTCCTTAGCTATTTTCTCATCTGATTTAGCTTTAGCATCTGATTTAGCTTTAGAATTCTCATGAAATTGATTCAAATCAAACACTTCGTCAGAGTCAGAGGATGAAGAATCTGAAGATTCAGCAGAGGATGAAGAATCTGAACAATACAACTTGTAGGCATTATAAGAATATGATGGAACTGAAGGAACTAAGCAATACGATGATAGCTGGAGTAGAATAACACAGAGAAGAATAAACTACTAAGCAATAATGTGACATTTGTTGTAAAGGTATGTCACCAAACCTACTAAGTTGAGAAGATGAATTAATTTGGGGGTTATATATTGATATTTGAAAGGGGGGGAGGGATATGGTATACTACTTCTTTCCTATGGCAACTAGTTAGAGTTATGGCGTATGTGTCTAACTTATAGCTATAATATAGCAGTTTTCACTAGTTAGTCAGACATAGCACATAGGTACTTAGTCTCTTCTATACATACCACAATATTTAAGAGCTTTTTCCTTACATAACTACAGTTTATGCAGAGAACTACTTAACAGCCTTTCCCCGTATACATGGATTTATGCTCTATGGTAGATAGAGTTTATAAATTTTTATATCACCTCTCAACACATAGTACTAGTCACAGTTGTGTAGTCCTTGGAGAGAGTTCAGGCTTATGGGTTACTTTGTGAAGTAGTTCCTCTTATTTTGTTTTATATTTTGCTATAAAATATTTATTAATCAATTATATGGTGTACTTACATATTTTATATTTTTTTTCATATCCTTTAGAGTAACATTTTATATTTTGTTATTTTGTTATATATATTTTATAATAGTATATAAATATGTGTATATATATATCTCCTGAAGAGTATGATTTAACATAGGGGTATTTTATGAATACTTTCATATAGGGGTATTTCTTTTTCATAAATGATGCCATTCCCGACTCGCGAAGTGAAGCTCAATCTCTATTCATTAGGTTCAGCGCTAAGATGTAGAACTGACTCGTATATGGGTCAAGAAATCTTCCATCTGTCATTCTCTTTTTGATATAGCAATCCTTCTTAGTGCGAAATGACTCTACAGACTATGTAGGGGAATGCACTATAGGGAGGTCTCAACGAGCCTCATTCTCATACGCACAAATACTAAGTCAAAGTCTTGATTTACCGATGTCATATTATGGGGCTTAGGAATTAGAGACTGCTTGACTTGATGGTACCGGGACCGATGAGTTCGATTGGTGATGGAAAAGCCGCCAGCTTACTAGAAATTGGACTACTAGTAACGTGTAGGGACCAAGTGTCACCATAAGAGGTTTTTCCGTCATTCTGCTTTTCCTTCTGCCCTTGAAAACAAGAGTCGACTTGTATGTGTGACGCATATAGTGAGAAGTTACAATCCATCACTGAAAGAGACCGAAAATGCGGGCAGAGAGTTTCCATCAGCGCTAATTCACCTATTCAGTATATAAACAATTCTAAGTCAACCATCTCTCGAACTGGGAACAACCGAAACCACTTCCATTGGAAGATTCCGCCGGTTGTTCACTACCCCAAGCACATAACCTTAGGGTTTTTCACTATTCGAATTTCGAAAACCTTTCTCGGGTTGGGGCTTACTCTGCTTAGCTCTTGGCTTCTTCCTGGGCAGTTTCAAGCAAAGCAAATATTGAGTTCTTGACTCCGGAGCCTTATCTATTGGCTTAAGCAGCTTCTCGTCTGCTGTCTCGTTTGGAGTTCGTCGAGAGTAAGACAAGAGAAGAGTTTGGCACCTCCCATCATTAGTGAAAGAAGGAATCAATCAGAGCGGGACCTAGCGCAAAAAGTAGCTTCGCTGGCTATGATAGTGCGCTTTAACGCACGTAAGCTTCCTCTTTCTTTAAGGGATCCCAAGCTTGAACCGAAGTCACTCCTTGTAATATCCTATCATAGATCAAGAAAGTCAGTGCCTGACCGTACCTGTATGGATGTCCCCAACAACTCAAATTGTTAATTCATTTTCAGTAAAGGCTACGAGCTAAAAACAACTCATCTTGTAAGCCAAAAACAACCATCTGAGCTGTTTCGAATTCTTCTACCTGGGTGGGGCTGAGAATCTTGAATTTCATGTACCTATCGGGGGACCCCATTGTGGCTTCAATCCAGAGTTTTGAAGCTGCCATCGAATTCGTTTTTTGGTTCTAGTTTCAGTCTAGCGGTAAGGCTGCCTTGGACAAGTTTGGTTGAGTCAAAAAGCGGAACGCGACCAGGCAAGGGAAAAAGGTCTATGAATAATCTCAGCTGTATTTCGCGATATCGAAAGAGCGCCGATCTGTAAACATACAAGCCAGACGACTCCCTCTATGCATTGGATGCTTCTTTTCTTTATTATGAAGGTCAATGATGGAATTTTGCTAAAAAAGAGAAAAAAGCCTATCTCGTTCTCTTTTCCCAGTTGCATGGTGATTGGGTGGCTCGAATGCCGCCGAAAAGGAAAGCTCGCTCGTAAGTCGACTCTCAGAATTGCTTTTCATTTCATTTCAGTCGATTCTTGCATTTCTTAATCCCTGGTGGTGAGGCAGTATTGGATCGGGTCTTCTCTCTACTCGGCTTTGATGAGGACAATAATGATGGTGACGTCGACGTTGACTCAAGAGGGGAGTCATATTTTATATGACTTCTAACAGCGTTGATGAGTTGCATATTCCTCTGTCAAGTGGGCATAGAGCAAGCCTGGCAATGTTAGGAAATCGAGGTGAAACTCCCACATCATGGCCAATTCTTCTTTGCTTCTTCCCTGCGAGCAATGCTAATGGTGCAGGTAGTGGTTGAGGTACTTTGTTCTTTTCAAAGAGTGAACTTCGTTGCTGATTTAACATATCATATCAGAAAACTTGAACTATTTACATGAGCCCTGTAAACCCTTTCTTTCTCGTGGTACCTGCCTCAGCAACTTGAAGAAGTGATGTGGACTCGTGCTATAAATGCATTCTGAACTTGAATCCTCTTTCTTTATTTCCTTAGATAGAGAGAATTTACATCAGTTCATGAAATGAGCCCCTTATCACAGAGTTGGACCCAAAGAGTACTCAATCTGCTGTTTTTCCAGCTTTTTCACTTCCATAAGTTGGCTACTTTTCTTCTAATGGTTAGGCCTTGAAAACTTCATTTTCTTCTTGTTTAGCTAGGGCGTAGCCAATTGAAGTAGTTCTTCGCCTAGCAGATTAGGATCTTGGATAGCAATTGACTTAGAATAGACCCTTGCAGAAGAGCTCCAGATAGAGCCGATACCTCAACCCGGTGAATGGATTTGGTTAACCTGTTAATACCCAAGAGAACAAAACACTATCGAAAGAGCTCCGCACATCCAGTCTTTTACCCCGCCCCGAGGAGTCAGATTTCTTTTCTGGCGTTGTAGACACGCCAGCTACGGTTCCCCGTTGAAGTCGTTGCACCAGCGGCGAATATAAATATAGCGAGTGTGCTGTGGGAAGCCCCTTTAGCTTATACCATCCGATGCAGCTGTGAGCCGATTCTTTGACTTGCTTTCGAGTACTAGATCTCTGGCAGAAAGCATCATTCGGATCCCAATCTCTCTCAAAAACGAGTTCACAAGATGAGTTGAATTTAGCTCGTAGCGCTTACTGAAAATAGAATAGCAAAATGAGATGATGCTTAGAAGTTCACGTTTGATTCATGTTTTTGGAAAGATTTCTGGTTTGTTCATTTGTTTCCCGATAGAGTGACTTTGAGTTGCGATTTCATTCGAACCTGGACTGTCAACTCAGTGTTATATTGCAAGGCACCACTGCTCTTCTTCCTTGTTATACGAAATATTATTGCAAGACCATAACGAACAATTTTGGCTCATTTGATGAGAAGAATGGGTGAAGTGACTTGATTGCACTCAACTTACGTGAACTCGCTGAATCACACACTCACACTACGAAAGAAAGAGGGAAGCTTGATTAGGGACCGGCAAGTCAAGCAGGAGCCAAGTCCATAGCGTCCGCTAGTCATTAATGCTCTGACCGTGTATACTCTTGCTCATCTGGTACATAAACTCTCCTGATTCCTTCCGCTAGATGAGTCTTCTTTGTGTTTCGACAGTTGCCCAAAGGCGCTTTCCGGAACGCTTTATGCGAATTTGACAGATCAAATAACACAAATAAGAACATTTCCATCGCGAACTGATTCACGTAAAGCTAGCGGTAGACCTAGAAGGTATTTATTGCACAAGCTATCTTATACGAATGAGCAAAATGATGTCACTTTATCGGAACACTTTTGTTAAATGAAACCCTTCCGAGAAAGGAAGTTTGTCAATTTCACTAGTCATTGTCTGAACAAAATTAGAATCTCAAATCAAATCCACCTGCTGCTCTTGGCACCGTGGAAGCGGAGATCAGTGCTTACACACCTAAATTCTCAAAAGTGGCAAAACTCGAGCTATAATATGTTCTTCACCATTTTAAGGAGAACTAGCCTTAAAGCTCGCTACAAGGGGCATAGAAGAGAAGTGTTGTAGGATCGCAAGAACCACACAATCTCGGGCGTTCCATACCGCTGTTCCAGAGCGAAGAAGAATAAGAAGCAGCTGAGAAGCGAAGAATCGCGTTGATGCCGGAAGCAACAAAGGAATGAAGGCTTGGTGAGAATGGCTTGCTTCCTTTAAGCATTCACTGACTTCTATGGGTACCTCTCTATTATATTATGAAGCAGACTCAAGCCAACCAGCTGGAAATAGAGGTGACCCATCAACATCTCTTACAGCCTCGCCTTCTGCAGCTCGTGTTTGTGGATAAATAGTGATTCCTATTTCCCTAGGCCTTTCCGAGTCCAGAGCTCATTCAAACAAAGAAGCGAGTGCGGAGATGTGGGAGTCTTTCTCGTTCCCGAAAGGAAAGTGTTCTTATCCGCTATCTTTCTCCATCTCCAACTGGAAACGGAGGCTTTTATTTGATTGAAAGCCCCCTTTCGAGCAGATTTCTTCACAAAGGATGTCTCCCCAACCCGAACGACGTTTGTAGTGCCTAGTCCCTCGGCAAGAAGGCTTCTCTTTGACGGTTCTAAAACTACCTATGGAGCATGGGATGGGCCCACTCTGCACCCGTTCCTAGGACCTTTGCTTACGCAGAGGCCAGTAAATCTATGGGTCAGTTCTGTAATCTTTCAACCCAGGTGTCCAGTAGATAGGTATTACCAAACATCATAGAATGCGGGAAACTCATACTGATTCATACTCATTTAGAATCCGAAGAACTCTCATATTCCACCACCTCTGTCAATGTTCTTCCTCGCGGCTATGCTTTCTTTGTCCAGGCGAAGTCTTCGAACTTGCATCAATCCCCTCAGTTCGAACCAAAAGCAATGGGGGAAAAAGAAGCTGCAGGATGATGACTATTATAGAACAGCCAAAGACGAAGGATTCCTACTCTGTAACTGGCAGAACTCCCATACATGCGGGTTCTCCGATCAATTGAGCAAGATTCCCATTTCAAGTTCATGGTCTCAGAAGTGGATGTCGCGAACAATGCCTAGCTATTAAGGTGTCTAGTTGCGAGTGATTTACAAACAGGGAACTTCAGGGAATCCATTTAAGCCAGACTCAAAAGACTTTTACGCTAGAACTTTCCTATTTGGTTGAGAAGCTATAGCCCGAGTTTGAAAAGCTTCCGGGGAAGAAGACCGAGCCTCTGGCTTTCGCTCCCTATATAGATATAGGCTTTTGAAAGAAATCCCGCTACTTACATGTTCAAATCCTCAGTTAGCAGGCTTGCATCTATGCTACTGGCTGCTGGCGTAAAACCATCAGGCATACCCCACCAAGAGGCATTCCAGATAGGAAAGACAGGTGAAGCAGTCAGATACGAATTGCTCTAGTTCGCCAAGAAGAATAGAATACGGCAATAGGTAGAAAGTCAAGTGCACAAATGCTCATTTACCAATCATGTTCAAAATGTGAAATTGGATAGGGCATATTGACAACCTTTCTTGTCGGGTACGATACACCACTCCACTATTCAAAGCATCGAGTCAAAAGATCTCAAACAACTCTGACTCACCAATGAAACTACAGCTCTTGTTTCTGCCTTTTAGTTGGGAACGGGCCCCTGGCGGATTCCTCAAAGGTTTACTCAACCCCACACCCTGAATATAGAATGGAGGGCCCTTTCTTCCTGATTAGAACCTTTTTTACACCTTTGATCTTGGTTTCCATCTTTGTAGAGCATAGCTGCTGGGAAGAAGGCGAACCTTCCACTGAAAATCAGATTGCTCAACCAGCTTTCTAGCCGCTGACAATGAGAGAGCAGTAAGGGGATAAAGAGCTCCCAAAAGTAGAAAACAGTCGAATCCATTGCCTTCACTGCTAAGAATGAAACCCTTACTATGCTGTATGTTCCGTTATGCTGCGTTGGATGTTTCATTTCATTGGGTCCATGGCCACACGATCAAAACCATATTTTGAATTCAATTCCACCAATGTCTTTTTCATTAAGGTTTAGAAAGCAGTTAAGTAGCTAGAAGCTAGTCCTGCTGCCGATTCATCGATACATATGTTAATAGGTAGAGTTTCCTGCTACTTTGACTATAAACAAATAGGGCCAGGATCGCCGACTACACGGTCGAAGAAAAAGAGTCAGACAGTTGACAGCTCTATCCGACAGCACTGAAACCGGATCCACCTTAGCCCTATCATCCGAACTACTCAATCAACGCTTAGGTAAGCCTCCCTCGCTCGGGTCTTTCTTTCTTTCATGGAGTTGAACTGGTCTTTCAGTCCGGTCAGTTAGTTGCCGATGCCGTGCGGCAGTTTTCGAATCAATTGCCCTGCTTGCTAAGTTTGACCCCTATAGGAGAATGAAGTTTTTCCATTTTCAGATTGTCTTATTAAGGAAAAAGAGCAATTTGACATATATAGGAGACTCAACTGCGAACGTCTCCTTGTCTGCCTAAGTCTGACCCTCTCATTCACTAAAGATCAAGCTAAGGAACTAGCTCCCTTGTGTTTTATTTGAGGAAGTTCGTTAAGCACCTTCCGCTTCCTTACTCACGATTCTAACCAAGCATTCAGGGTTCAGCTTCGTTCTACCAGTCATCCTTCTTCCTATTGGTATATAGGAGCCCATCTAATTCACTGGGGTACGAACGAGAGGCTTTCAGAGCAGAGCTCACAAACTCATAGAGCAGATTCTCAGCCAGAGCCAGTCCAAACCCTGTAAGAGCACTAAGGGCACTATCATGGGCACTGACTGCAAAACCTTATAGAAGAGAATTTAGCTGTCCCTTAGCGATCGAAGAGACATGGCTACCTACTCCGACTCAGACAGAGCGAGCAGGGTTTCTTTTGAGTGAGGGTAAGCAGAGTGACTTTAGAAGGATGACACTCAAAGAAAGTTTCCCATGTAAACGGAATCAATTGCCTCAAGGTTCCGTCTTATCCCTATGAGCTTGGGTTCAGGCGAGGTCCTATGATTAGCATTTGGGAAAACTGGAAATCTTTCGAAAAGGTTGCTTCTTTGCTTATCCAATTCCACACTTCTGGTGGTCACACTTCAGCCGTCCTTCTTTTTTTGTTGTTTGCTGAAATCTTTTCCTAGAAAGAAGTATTAGTCAGAAAGGTCAGCTCGGCAAGCAAATAAGCCAGTGGAATAAGAATGGGGCGTTAAAGGCTCAATCCAAGGGCCTTTCTTTGAAAGGTGCTACTCTTTCAAATGCTGGACAGACAAGTCGGTCGTAGAGCAGCTCTGGATATCCCCAAAAGGCAGAAAAAGAAAAGGAGTTAAAGCAAGCCAAGCAGCTACTCATATCTATCAATCAAGAAAGTCTTGTCTTTCTTTCTTCCACATGGGGGGAATTAAATGGATCATTCTCCTGCCCGTAACCATTCCTGAACTTGGACAAGCGAAGCCCGTATCCAGACCTTCTCTGGAGGTCACCTATGTCAATTAATGGGTCTGGTTCAGAGAAAGTAAAATACATAGCAGCTAGCCATCATTGAAGGGGATTCGCAGGTTGTTTGGCAGCAGCTATTGGTTTACTGTTGCATTCCATATTGAGAGTTACTTTCTTTTATTGTTTATTATATTATATTATAAGTCGGTATGTGTACCTCCAGCAAGAAGAATTCCTTGATTTTACGGCTAAGCAGCTATTTCCTCTCCCGGTGGTCATAAAGTGATGCTTTCAAACTGGCATTCCAGCCAGGCAGAGCTTTCAAGGCCACAACTGATAGAGCGTTTGTTTGTTGGTTGGTTTTGGCTGCTTTAACCACTAGATTGTTGCAAGCAAAGGCGGCTGCGTCCTTCGTCTCGGCTGCCCCCCCATAACCACCAAAAAGCGTGGGGGTTAGCTGGCCCCAATATTTCTTTCTATAAAAGGTATCTCTATGATACGGTCGGAACTCGGCCCACTCTTTCGGACCATTCTTTGACTTCCCTTGTGCGTGTAGATACTTTTTGCAGAATCTGAAGAGGAGAATGAAGAAGTCGGTTTTGATCTATAAACGAAAGAGATCTCTCAGTGCGTACTGCTCCTCCTTCTCTGTCTTGCTGATTTTCTTACTTATTGTATTGATGAATAAAAAGGCAACCCAAAACTCAACTGTTAACCCCCACTCTAGCAATCATAAGGGTATAACGAAAAGACCCTCACAGCTGTGATGGGAACAAGGCGTAAGCTCTAACTAGTGTGCCGGGGTTTCAAGAATGAAGCCAAGTTTCTCACTCAGTCAACCGAGTCACTCCGCAATTCGATCATTTTTAGAAAGACTCCTACTACTCGAAAGCTCTTCCGTATTTATTGGTGTCCAGTTGCGAGCGATTAACAAATAGAAGAATGTGTTCGGTGAGAATGCTCGATCCTATCCTTTTCCGTCTTCCTCATCCTAGCCTCTCCAACTAAGTCACTGCTTCTCCCGCATATGGATATATGGTCAACCCGGGAAGGTTTGCTTTCCTCCCTTTGCCTGTCTCTATTTTCCATAGGTCAACCCCTTCGATCGGTAATTCGATATATATAAGGCAATACTCCGAGGCTTGTGACTGGGTAGATCCCTCGCATGGTCAGCAACTAAAGAAAGAAAAGGAAGGGAGATAAGCATTAGAGAGATCAGGTTAACCATGTTACCCTACGCTTCTTTATTGTCTGGGGGCCTTACCTAGGGTAAGGTACTGAACCAGCAAATCTTAGATGAAAGTTCATACATAAGTGAACTGAAAGTAGTTTTGTTGGTTGTTGACCAACGGAAAGCATGGGAAATGAACTCAAAATAAGAACCAGAGACAAAACATGGAAATGGAAGTCAGTAGAAACTATAATGCACAACGCAGAACCAGATCTAAGTCCCCCGGATACAGGCTTCCGGGACGCACAGAAGGCACCCAAGTCATAAAAGGCTCAGAAGCCCTGGTCGTGTAATGCCCCAGGTTGAACTTACATCTAGCGAGGCCAAGTCGACTAAGGTCTTTCAATCCAAAATCCAAGGATCTAATCCTCGGCAGACGAATGCCCTGATTAAAATACTTAAACCTAATTATGCGTCCCCACAAAAAGGGATTCCAGATGTTGAGGCGAGGTAGATCAAAAGGGATTTTCAATAGGACTCAGATGCCCCTGAACCCCGACCGTAGGTAAGACGTCTATCAGCACTGAACTAATACGTTCTAGTTCCGCTGCAGTCGGCATACAAATAGCAGCTACCTCCGCCTACTCCCTCCGGTTTCAACTTCGGAGTGGTTCTCACGACTCAAGGGCATTCTATATGAGCACTGACCGCTTTGAGAATCACATGTTAGTCAGCGCGTTTGTTATAGTTATATTGTAATATAATATAAAGAGGACTAAAGCTCCATTGAGAGCGATATCTGGATGATTGGCTAGCCCACACATTCCACTACATTCCAGACATTTCAGTTCCAGTGGAATATCCAATGCCAATAGCAGCAGACATGTAGCAGATGTCAAAGGTTTAGACTTCAATTGTGAAGGAAAATGGCATCTAGTCAGTCTATTGGCTCCATCAATAAATTGGGGTTGCTTGCCTCTTGTAAGTCCAAGGCGCAGGGACCTCACTGCCGGAAGAAACGAGAAGGGGAGTTCCAACAAATCGATTGATCCAGGCGGCGTGACGAGAGATTGGCCAAACTTGTAGAAAATCTCATACAGAATTTAATAGGATCGGGTGATTTGATTGTCTCCCTACTACTGCGTGTTGTACCAATTATGGAAGAAGAAGCTGCTGAATTGGCCTATTTGTAATTCCGTTTTTGAGAAATGAAAAGGGAAGAAATAGATTCTCCCGAGCCTTGCTTGGTCACATCCAAGAATCCTATAGGCAGAGGCGAAGAGGAAGCAACTGACAGATAAGTCAATTTCTTATGTAATTTATCCCTTTTTCTTCTTTTGCGTGAAGGAGTAAATCCGTATCTAACTAAGCCAGAAAGTGGGGGCTTGGGCTTCTCAAACGCACACCAACCTGTGTTCAATATGAAGCGATGGAACTAAAGAAGGGTGTAGCTCATACGTAGTGAATCTTATTGGCTGGTTCATTTCCCTTAACCTCCTCCCACCTGAACCATCATATCTGGGAAGACTCTTTATTAATGATAGATGCATCCCAACTTCCTTCTATGTAAGAAAGGGAGCCTTGTTTTATAATGTCAAAAACAAATGCAATGACCATTTCCATTCAAGCTTCGGACTATCTGCCTCAACCGATCTACGTATCAACCGCCTTCTTCTATTGCTTGATCTCGCTCTTGTTTCTTAATTCATGAACTTCTAAATCCTATTTTAGAAGAGAGATAGCAGCAAGCAAAGTCAAGTTTTCTATATTTTCTTTGTCAACTTGTCCGAAAGATTGGTCACAAGCTCTTTCTCTCTCGCTTCAACCAGTCCGTCCGATCCGGCGTCTAGTCTAAATGGGAGGCACTGCCTGCTGAACCAGCGATTCTATTGCGTGATTGAGAACGACTCGAAAGGGATGCTTTGAGGACTGATATAGAGAGAATTGGTTCGATCGCCCAGGGAGGAATGGTGCAGTGAAAGCAAAAGACCTCGTTCCTGAGTCTCTCAATCTTAGGTTAGGTCTTTTTTAGGGAAGATTTACACTAAATGCTTTTCTTCAGGTCCATGAAAATGATGAGTGGAAGAACTGCGACAATTGCTTTAGCGGGAGCTGCTATCGGTATTTACATCCCTTTAGGGGGGATCTTTCACATAAATAGCACCATGTAAGGCGATGGGTAGAACTAAGAGGAATGACTCCTATCCTAGGGTCACTGTAGACGGTGGCGAACATATAAGTATCCTACTTTGTCACAGGTTACGGACAAAGGAACAGTCGTAAATGTTCACCAATTGGTTAGAATTGGTAAGTAACCTACCCGCTATTCTGCTTCTTCATCAAGGATAGGTGAGAAACTGGTATCGAGAGGAATACAGGTGATGCTTCGTGTTTCATAGTCTAGGCTAGGTTCTTCACCATGACCTATTGAGAATGCGTAAAAGTCTACAGCTCCTGCGCTTCTGCCTGGCGAGCGGTTAACCCCTCTGAACCACTTGCTTGGATAGAAGGAAGTTGCAAGAGGGAGTGAAAGTCAAAATGGGATACTCGGTTCACTCCGGCGAAAGTGGTTTCAATAAAGATATGAGCGTGCTACTCCCCGCCCGGTACACTAACCTACACGAACTATTGTTTCAAGTCTCGAAGTTGTGAAGGAACCAAGTCCTTCATATCAAACTGATTGGAGGAGGCTTGCCTCTGTTAAGCTTCTCAATGCCTTTATCCTTAGACCTAGTATTGAAGAACTGCTGCAGACTCCCGATCTCTGTAACTTGGTGTAGGGAAGAAAGTGAAGGTAGTAGAGAGATTTTTCTATTGAGAAATCACTTCTTCTCCAAATTGTGATGTCGAATTCCACAGATGTTCGAAGTCATATTCTTGCCTTGGAGCGAAAGAGCTTCTACTGAAGCTGATGTTCCCCTCTTCCCTTGTTACTAGCAGTTTTGTTCGATTTCTCATTGGAAAACGCTTTCAATTGGATACTCAAAAGCTCCCCTTTTCGGGCGTAATTGGATTAGCGCTTTTGACTTGATTTTGGTTATCTTTGTGACCGCTTTTTGGAAATATAACTTGTGAGCAATCGCTGTCTTGTTTCTCAAAAGGGCTTTGTTGCTCCCTGCCTTTTCACTTCTGTACTTTCTCCAACCAAACAGCTTCTAGAATCTATAAATCCATCTCTATGGCCCTTTTCGAGAGCTTTAAGCCACTAGATACCTCTCTCTCGGGGTATTTCCTATTGATGCGTGTCTCGGAGGTTTTGACTTCTTGACTATTGCCATAGAATTCTATTTTCATTTCTTCCAATCTCAAGCTGAACTAAGTAATGGATTGCTCATACGCTCTCATGTTCGAAAGGATCAGTCAATAAAGAGAACCTGGAAGAAGGAGCCGTGGAGTCTACTCGTTCGAATTGTTCGCACCATCCGCTGGATCTTCGATTTCATATCTCGCATCATCTGATTGATGAACCCTCTCTGACTCAAAACTCTGCCATCAATCCACCTATGAACTGGCATCTAGGAAACTCACCGCGCAAAGGAGCTTTCGTGTATGTACTGCTTGACTTTTCTTTCAATTGATTAGCCGACGAACAGGCTTTCATCCGAGATCTCTTTTCTATATAAAAGAAATATAGTCAGAAGCAAACGTAAGCTGGTACCTTACTTCTGATTCAATGCACATCCGTTCGAGCCGAGAAACCATTTTAAGATAAAAGACAAACGAATGGGAATTGATGATATGACAAATAGCCTTCTCGCTTACCGCATCCAACTGATCTATCTTACAACAGATCCTTATATCCCCGATCTTTTCTTTCTTGCTTATCTGACCGAACAAAACTACGTTCGTCACTCTATGCTAGGGTCGGCGGGTCCCTACACCTACAACTTTCCAAACTTTGAATAGAGATAGGCTCTTTTGGTGGTAACTAAACTAAAGCACGAAACCAAGGGCTTTCGGGCACGTAACCCATGCGCTTTCTCATTTCCCAACTAACAACATGGTTACACAATCTTTCCATTTCCAGAATGAAAGTGCGCTATCAACCTACCTTCATAAAGGCACCCGCACACGAGTGGGAGAAATGCATTTCTCTATAGTTTGCCCAGGACATCCATCTAATTGTAAAAGGGGAGTCAGAGGGCTTAACATTCTAAGGAAGCAAGCTGAACCATGACTCCTTGAACGAACCGGAACCCAACCCTGAGTGGTAGAAGCAAGTTTCCTATTTCGCTCTGGTTTGATAGTCCACTAACACAACCCCAATTTCAATGAAAAAAGGATGCTACGGAAGCTCTTTTCTTGTATAGGTAATCAACTATAAGGTTTCTATCGTAGCGGCTAGCGCGCTTTACTAATAAGATAGAGCACAGAGCAATGGGGTACCGTGAGTGATTAGTGAAAATCTTGTTGAAAAACCTTCTTCCTTAAACAAATGTTCACAAAGCAGAACATGTAATTCCGTCCCGGGCATCAAAGCAAGACCTACCAAGGCCCGATCCAGCAGCAAAGGTGCTCCAATCCTTCTGCCTTAGACTTTGACTTACCGCGTTCAAAGGTAAGCTCGTAACATCCGCAGCATGTGCCTGAGCTTTTGGCTTTTCCTAATCTGCTTTGTAAAGCACCACCGTTTCGAACCAGAGCAACCTCTATTCATTCATCACAGTCTTCCAGCCGGGGGGACTTCTCAATGCTACGACCGAACCGCGAGCAATGCTACGGCCAAACATGATTGTGAAGGTTGATGTAGCGAGTACGAATCAGATTTGAGCAATGCAAATCTTCACTCTAACTTAGATTCATTCGATGAAGCTTACGAGTAACCAGAGGATGCCTTCTTTCTTTACGTATTTCCAACTATAGATCGATCTCGTATGTGGATCATTCTCTCATCTTGTGAAGTCCAGTTAACCGTGTGGTGTCAACAACATAACATCCGCGTAAAGGGATGCTAACAACTCCCAATCCATCTCAGCAGCTGAGGAAGAAGTGATGCGAACAAGTAAGGAAGCTAGTCAGTAGTCAGATTCTACCAAGATTCAGGAAGATTCTCCGATAGATTGAGTAAGATGAACCGATCCATGAAAACCCGTATCAAAAGAAAGAGCAGCCACTCATACAACTACAGCAAACAAGGCTAACAAACATCTGCGCTGCAAGTTTAGCTTACCCCACAATGCCCTTCGTAGTTTTCAGCGTGAAAGCGACTTGTTTGTGGTTGTCACTCTGGACCCAAGGGACTTATTGAAGGGGTCTTCCTTCTTTCATGATTACCCCTTCACTCCTTTGCTCTTACCTGCCTTATTGCGTATATAAGGATGATCTCGCTGGTTCGCCTCTGTCTCCCTTTCATTTCGAATGGTAGGAGCATTTTTAGTCTTCTCTCTCAGGCATTGACTAAGGCCAGGCCACTTCCTCATTTCTTTTTCGCTGTTTGATGGAGTGATTCATAGAAGAGAGAAGTCCTAAAACCCTTGCCGGAGTAGTTGTTCATCAATCAACCAATAGCTAGCTGCTGTTTTCTTCGGCTAATTGGCAACGAGATCTTCTAAATGAATTAGCATAATCCATCCATTTTTCAAATCCATCGAAAAAGAAAGCTGAAATTAGCAAGCTTTTCTTTTCCCGTTTTCTGAGAGACAAGACTTCACCATTGCAAGACCCTTATTGGGGGAAAGTAGCTCAAGTGGAAGCAGAGCAGGATCAGTCAGCGGAATCAGTCAGCGGAATCAGTCAGTGTCGCACCAAAGAGCCATGCCCTACGGGTCTTCACCTACCTGTGGAAGAGGTGAGTTGAGTATAAACTCTCTCTCTCTCGCGCCTTTCTTCAGCTTGTTCCTGTTCGTCTATTCGGGACGGGGCAGGCAGCCCACATACATGAATAGAAGAAGAGAGGGGGGGTTCGAGACAAAGAAAGATCAAGGCGGTCGAAGAAGGCCACAAGTGGAAGTCACCGATGCTTTGGTCATTCAGTTGACTCCTTGCTGCCAGTCCGTGCTTGCTGTCATGCTGGCAAAAGCAGGGGTTTCGGTCGGTTTTACCTACTATTGGATTTGAACCAATGACTCTCGCCGTATGAAAGCGAGACTCTAACCGCTGAGTCAAGTAGGTCAAGCTGAGTCAAGTCAGAGAAAATAGACCCCTATAAGAGAAAGCCGCGCAACCAAAGTTTGGAACCCGGAGCGCTAAGAAAGAGAAAGCGTTATCACTATACGAAATGAAGCAGCGGCTGGCTAGCACGCTAAGCTAAGAGAAACCACTTGGATAACGCGGAGCCCTTCTTTCTCGGGCGTCTGTCTTAAAAAGTGAAGTGGATTCCTTTTCATGCGGGCGTTCTCTGCTGCATTGCTGTTTTCACTCCCCACTCTCCACCATAACAAAATGTTTCCGCTATATCTCAGGAGTAGTCAAAGGAGGCGGGTCCGAGTAGGAAAAAATGAACTCAGAAGTAGGGCATACAACAATGGATCAATTCATTCAACAAGATCCGTTCGGATCAGACCAGGATGAATGGGATTGGTCTGACCTCTCGCTCGGATGTAAGACTCCCGCCGCCTGCTTGAGGGTCCCGCCTTGGTCAACGTTGACCTCTCTGAGGATGGTGCTTCAGTTCTTCACGGCGAGGAATCCACTCTTTCAGTAAGAGCCCTTGCTTTAGACACTTTCTTTCATTGGCGCCCCATCGTTTCCTTCCGAATGTGCCCCCAACTTCGCCCATAGGCAGGGCAACTTTGAGATGAAATGAAACCTTCCACTTTGGTGTACTAGCATGTGTACTAGACTAGAGCGGCTGAGTATTCATTCCATAAGGGCCCAATCTTCCTCTATGAACGAGAAATCTAAGCCAAGCTTCTCAGTTGATAATCGCCCTTGCCTCCCCCATGGAATAGATAGCTCCTCCTGCTCGACTTGGTTCTGCTTCCGGAGTCACTTCAGCGGCAAAGATGGATGCAGATCAATTACTAGTTTTCAATGCTTGAACAGCTTTCGTTAGGGCCTTTGGCTGGATCACCCTGTCTTATGCCTCGTGGTCGCCGCTCTTATCCCCTGGATGAGATAGAATGCAATAGAATGCCTTATAAAGAAGAGCTTAAAGGTCTATCAATGGATGAAAGGCATCCGCAACATCAAAGAGACTTTGACTGCTGCTTCCTTCTCCCGACTCTTTAGTCGATCCGCGCCCTTCACTCAATCTTCCCTTTTCTTAAGGAAGTAGGAGATCTTGGAGCACCCATACCAGGAAACCCACTCACACGCTACATTGCTGCGCAAGTCGTGTGTCAATCATCTTTCTTTCTCACAAGCTGGCAGCAAGAGCCCAGCGCCTAACTCTTCAATACAATGCTCTTACCCTCTTTACGTACGTCTGGTACCGGACTTGTCCGCTTTTGGTTCTGCAGACGTGTGCAGGACAGCCAGCTTCCCAGAGTAGACCATCCCCGCCGCTCATTCATTCTTCAATTGACGAAGTCCGGCAACTAGTTCTCTGGGGGATAAAGACCCCGTCTCCAATCATGTTATAAATCATCTTTCTTATCCAGCGGGTTTCTATTGCTTGTATTCCTTTGTTTGGTATCTGATCCGGGAGCTTGCTCCGTTAGGATTGACCTTTCATATGGACCTTGAAACAACAAAAGGTTTAATAATGACTATTGCTATCCACGCTTTTCCTTATTGTGAGAATGCCCCCTTGTTACGTTCTCACTTTCTTTCGCTTCCTCTTGCCCATTCCGGAGCGATCTACTACGAAATAGGCACAGAGTCACAAACCTTAACAACATTTTGATCTAAGAACACTTTTTACGCGACTTTCTCGTCAAGACGTACGGAAGGCTATTTATATTAATAAGAGAAAGAGCTCACAAGGAAAGGGTCCCATGTTGATCTAAACCGCCATCTGGCTTTCTGGGTTGAGATGAGATGGAAGTTCTTTCATTCCAGTGAAATAGTAAGGATGCCCGGTAAATAGATCGAGGGACATGAGAAAAGCCGCCTTCCTTCCGTGGTCGTGTACGGGGACCTCACAACCGGTCCCCTTTTCTTTCTTTTTTGATGATGTGAGGGAAAAGGTTGTACCCTAACTCCAACACTATAAAGCATCCTCCAAAGGGTTAATGGAAGCCTTTTCTTTCCCATTCCTTCTCCGGAACATTCCATGTCAATTTCTACAGGAATGCCAACCTCAAATCCCAGGCCACTCGCCTACTTATACTCTCGTCTCCGATCATGTAAGATCAACCGCAGTAAGTAAAGTGAGTCTGTCGCTAGAAGAAGTTGGAAAGTTTTCCATCGACACTACCTGCACTATAAGGCTAAACAAATTGTCCTGGACGAGGAAAGGACTAAGCCACAATACTCCCAAGCAAGGCTATATAGGAAGAGCCGGCCCAACTTCATTTTAAAAAAACTTGGATAACGTCCCCCGCTACTGAAACTTGCAAAAGCTGCTTTCCGGGCGGTGAATCACTTACTAAAAAAGAAAAGAAATAAACTGACCGAAGCTACCATCTTTGAGGTGTCAACTCTGCTGTTCCAGAGCGTCCAGTTAGCAATCCTGAAGAAGGGAGTAGGAGCTAACTTTTATTGAATCAGCATGCCGCGGTGGAATATGTAGTTATGGAAGCTAGCAAGTTGGTAGCCGAAGATTTTATATTCGTAAGGCTAGTCCCTTTGTACCAGAAGAGTGTGGCAAGGAGGAGCCAAGCCCCACCCCAGGGAAAGGTAAGGAGGCAATTAATAAAGAAGCGCTTTTGTGGTCAAAGAGAAGTTGTAGCAACGAAGTCTTATTCATTTAACTCATTCATTCTTGCACCCACTACTATAAGCTACAGGGTGAATCCCACAAGATACGGGTGGGCATCTGACAATTCGTAACAGAAGTGATCAAATCTCTTGCTCTGGGATACGAATCATCTTGAGAGACGTACCAATGTCGAAAACTCTGCCACACTGCGAGACTTTCTTGTTGAGTGCAAAATCCGGTCTTATTGTTCCCGGTGGGGAGTGGCCAAGTCTAATCCTTCCGTCTCTCCCTATTGGGGCGCTGCGCTTGACCCATTCCCTTGGTGCCTAATGCGCTAGGATGAACATGGAAGTTCAAGACATCCACTGGCATTCCAGATCCAACCAAACAGCTTCTCATCTATTAGATTCTCGTGCCCTTTAAGGTTAGCGTCCTCTCTATCTACATCTCCATCTACTGACTCAACAAAGCCTGTCCAATGCAACAAGGCTTCAGCCTCAATGGAAATACCAAGAAGCGAGGAGACTCAGGAAGTGAAGGAATGGTATGGAAGCCTCCGGCTCCCTATTATTGCCCCGGGGCTGTGTCATAGTCTTTACCCATAAGGGGCTTCCCTTTCAAATTGATCCGTTACATCCTTTACAACCGAATAGTTGAGATCGCTGGAACTGAACTGGATCCCGGCTCATAAGGAACGATAGCCGGACGCTTAACGCCTGCAAGTCCATTCTTTTGTTATTAAACAAAAGAAACGATTCCTGTCTTAAAGTAAAGGGATATTAGGCCGAATCTTCTGCAACTAAGCTTGAGGCACTTCGCAAGCAGGTTGCGCGTCGACTAATGTGAATGGATTGCTTTTTCCTTTCTTGAAACGGTCTTGGGAATTTCATATGTGGAGTCG
>NW_026775739.1:0-35000 GCF_030987335.1 Cornus florida | reverse complement strand
GTTCCCTTCGACATCCCGAAGAGTGTTTTAATGAGTAAGTATGAAATCTTTGAATGGAAATACCGCAATCAAGGTACCTATTATGTAACAAGACCATTTTGATGTATAAAGATTGAATCTTTGAAAGAAAATGAGAGTTTTGAGCTAAACTTATTCGAGATCCCTTCGAAGTCACGAAGCGTGTTTTAAAGATTAAAGTTTGAATCTTTGAATGAAAATTACTGAATAACGGTTCCTATCATGTCACTAAACCGTTTTAATGTATAAAGATTGAATCTTTGGAAGAAAATGAAAGTTCTGAGTTGAACTTATTCGAGTTCCCTTCGACGTCCCGAAGAGTGTTTTAATGATTAAAGATTGAATCATTGAATGGAAAATACCTCAATCAAGGTACTTATTATGTGACTAGACCATTTTAATGTATAAAGATTAAATCTTTGAAAGAAAATGAGAGTTTTGAGTTAAACTTATTCGAGATCTCTTTGACGTCACGAAGAGTGTTTTAAAGTGTAAAGATTGAATCTTTGAATGAAAATAACTGAATAAAGGTACCTATCGTGTCACTTAACCTTTTTAATGTGTAAAGATTGAATCTTTAAAAGAATATGAAAGTTCTGAGTTAAACTTATTCGAGTTCCCTTCGACGTCTCGAAGAGTGTTTTAAAGAGTAAAGATTGAATCATTGAATGGAAATACCTCAATCAGGGTACTTATTATGTCACTAGACCATTTTAATGTATAAGGATTAAATCTTTGAAAGGAAATAAAAGTTTTGAGTTAAACTTATTCGAGATCCCTTTGACGTCACGGAGAGTGTTTTGAAGAGTAAAGATTGAATCTTTGAATGAAACTAACTCAATAAAGGTACCTATCATGTCATTAAACCTTTTTAATATATAAAGATTGAATCTTCGAAAGAAAATGAGAGTTCCGAGTTAAACTTATTCGAGTTCCCTTCGACGTCCCAAAGAGTGTTTTAATGAGTAAAGATTGAATCTTTGAATAGAAATACATCAATCTAAATACCTATTATGTCACTAGACAATTTTAATATATAAAGATTAAATCTTTGAAAAAAAATGAGAGTTTTGAGTTAAACTTATTCGAGATCCCTTTCACGTCACGAAGAGTGTTTTAATAAGTAAAGATTAAATCTTTGAATGAAATTACCTCAATCAAGGTACCTATCATGTCACTAGACCATTTTAACGTATAAAAGAGTGTTTTAATGAGTAAGGGTTGAGTCTTTGAATGAAAATACCTCAATAATGTACCAAATATGTCAGTAGACCTTTTTAGTGTATAAAGATTGAATCTTTGAAAGAAAATCAGAGTTTTGAGCTAAACTTATTCGAGTTACCCATGAAGTCACGAAGAGTCTTTTAATGAGTAAAGATTGAATCTTCACATGAAAATAACTCAATAAAGGTACCTATTATGTCACTAAACCATTTTAATGTATAAAGATTGAATCTTTGAAAGAAAATGAGAGTTTTGAGTTAAACTTATTCGAGTTCCCTTCGATGTCCCGAAGAGTGTTTTAATGAGTAAAAATTGAATCTTTGAATAGAAATGCCTCAATCAAGGTACCTATTATGTCACAAGACCATTTTAATGTATAAAGATTAAATCTTTGAAAGCAAAATGAGAGTTTTGAGTTAAACATATTCAGGATCCCATCGACGTCCCGAAGAGTGTTTTAATGAGTGAAGATTGAATCTTCGAATGGAAATACCTCAATCAAGGTACCTATTATGTCACAAGACCATTTTAATGTATAAAGATTAAATCTTTGAAAGAAAATGAGAGTTTTGAGTTAAACTTATTCGGGATCCCTTTGGCGTCACGAAGAGTGCTTTAATGAGTAAAGATCGAATCTTTGAATGAAATTACCTCAATCAAGGTATCTATTATGTCACTAGACCATTTGAACGTATAAAGATTGAATCTCTGAAAGAAAATGAGAGTTCTGAGTTAAACTTATTCAAGTTCCCTTTTACGTCCCGAAGAGTGTTTTAATGAGTAAAGATTTAATCTTTGAATGAGAATACCTCAATAATAAACCTATTATGTCACTAGACCTTTCTAGAGTATAAAGATTGAATCATTGAAAGAAAATCAGAGTTTTGAGCTAAACAGTTTTGAGTTACCCATGAAGTCACGAAGAGTCTTTTAACGAGTAAAGATTGAATCTTCGAATGAAAATAACTCAATAAAGGTACCAATTATGTCACTAAACAATTTTAATGTATAAAGATTGAATCTTTGAAAGAAAATGAGAGTTTTGAGTTAAATTTATTCGAGATCACTTTTACGTCACACAGAGTGTTTTAATGAGTAAAGATTGAATCTGTGAATGAAAATAACTCAATAAAGGTACCTTTCGTGTCACTAAACCTTTTTAATGTACAGAGATTGAATCTTTGAAAGAAAATGAGTGTTTTGAGTTAAACTTATTCGAGTTCCCTTCGACATCCCGAAGAGTGTTTTAATGAGTAAGTATGAAATCTTTGAATGGAAATACCGCAATCAAGGTACCTATTATGTAACAAGACCATTTTGATGTATAAAGATTGAATCTTTGAAAGAAAATGAGAGTTTTGAGCTAAACTTATTCGAGATCCCTTCGAAGTCACGAAGCGTGTTTTAAAGATTAAAGTTTGAATCTTTGAATGAAAATTACTGAATAACGGTTCCTATCATGTCAATAAACCGTTTTAATGTATAAAGATTGAATCTTTGGAAGAAAATGAAAGTTCTGAGTTGAACTTATTCGAGTTCCCTTCGACGTCCCGAAGAGTGTTTTAATGATTAAAGATTGAATCATTGAATGGAAAATACCTCAATCAAGGTACTTATTATGTGACTAGACCATTTTAATGTATAAAGATTAAATCTTTGAAAGAAAATGAGAGTTTTGAGTTAAACTTATTCGAGATCTCTTTGACGTCACGAAGAGTGTTTTAAAGTGTAAAGATTGAATCTTTGAATGAAAATAACTGAATAAAGGTACCTATCGTGTCACTTAACCTTTTTAATATGTAAAGATTGAATCTTTAAAAGAATATGAAAGTTCTGAGTTAAACTTATTCGAGTTCCCTTCGACGTCTCGAAGAGTGTTTTAAAGAGTAAAGATTGAATCATTGAATGGAAATACCTCAATCAGGGTACTTATTATGTCACTAGACCATTTTAATGTATAAGGATTAAATCTTTGAAAGGAAATAAAAGTTTTGAGTTAAACTTATTCGAGATCCCTTTGACGTCACGGAGAGTGTTTTGAAGAGTAAAGATTGAATCTTTGAATGAAACTAACTCAATAAAGGTACCTATCATGTCATTAGACCTTTTTAATATATAAAGATTGAATTTTCGAAAGAAAATGAGAGTTCCGAGTTAAACTTATTCGAGTTCCCTTCGACGTTCCAAAGAGTGTTTTAATGAGTAAAGATTGAATCTTTGAATAGAAATACATCAATCTAGGTACCTATTATGTCACTAGACCATTTTAATATATAAAGATTAAATCTTTGAAAAAAAATGAGAGTTTTGAGTTAAACTTATTCGAGATCCCTTTCACGTCACGAAGAGTGTTTTAATAAGTAAAGATTAAATCTTTGAATGAAATTACCTCAATCAAGGTACCTATCATGTCACTAGACCATTTTAACGTATAAAAGAGTGTTTTAATGAGTAAGGGTTGAGTCTTTGAATGAAAATACCTCAATAATGTACCTAATATGTCAGTAGACCTTTTTAGTGTATAAAGATTGAATCTTTGAAAGAAAATCAGAGTTTTGAGCTAAACTTATTCGAGTTACCCATGAAGTCACGAAGAGTCTTTTAATGAGTAAAGATTGAATCTTCACATGAAAATAACTCAATAAAGGTACCTATTATGTCACTAAACCATTTTAATGTATAAAGATTGAATCTTTGAAAGAAAATGAGAGTTTTGAGTTAAACTTATTCGAGTTCCCTTCGATGTCCCGAAGAGTGTTTTAATGAGTAAAAATTGAATCTTTGAATAGAAATGCCTCAATCAAGTTACCTATTATGTCACAAGACCATTTTAATGTATAAAGATTAAATCTTTGAAAGCAAAATGAGAGTTTTGAGTTAAACATATTCAGGATCCCATCGACGTCCCGAAGAGTGTTTTAATGAGTGAAGATTGAATCTTCGAATGGAAATACCTCAATCAAGGTACCTATTATGTCACAAGACCATTTTAATGTATAAAGATTAAATCCTTGAAAGAAAATGAGAGTTTTGAGTTAAACTTATTCGGGATCCCTTTGGCGTCACGAAGAGTGCTTTAATGAGTAAAGATCGAATCTTTGAATGAAATTACCTCAATCAAGGTATCTATTATGTCACTAGACCATTTGAACGTATAAAGATTGAATCTCTGAAAGAAAATGAGAGTTCTGAGTTAAACTTATTCAAGTTCCCTTTTACGTCCCGAAGAGTGTTTTAATGAGTAAAGATTTAATCTTTGAATGAGAATACCTCAATAATAAACCTATTATGTCACTAGACCTTTCTAGAGTATAAAGATTGAATCATTGAAAGAAAATCAGAGTTTTGAGCTAAACAGTTTTGAGTTACCCATGAAGTCACGAAGAGTCTTTTAACGAGTAAAGATTGAATCTTCGAATGAAAATAACTCAATAAAGGTACCAATTATGTCACTAAACAATTTTAATGTATAAAGATTGAATCTTTGAAAGAAAATGAGAGTTTTGAGTTAAATTTATTCGAGATCACTTTTACGTCACACAGAGTGTTTTAATGAGTAAAGATTGAATCTGTGAATGAAAATAACTCAATAAAGGTACCTTTCGTGTCACTAAACCTTTTTAATGTACAGAGATTGAATCTTTGAAAGAAAATGAGTGTTTTGAGTTAAACTTATTCGAGTTCCCTTCGACATCCCGAAGAGTGTTTTAATGAGTAAGTATGAAATCTTTGAATGGAAATACCGCAATCAAGGTACCTATTATGTAACAAGACCATTTTGATGTATAAAGATTGAATCTTTGAAAGAAAATGAGAGTTTTGAGCTAAACTTATTCGAGATCCCTTCGAAGTCACGAAGCGTGTTTTAAAGATTAAAGTTTGAAACTTTGAATGAAAATTACTGAATAACGGTTCCTATCATGTCACTAAACCGTTTTAATGTATAAAGATTGAATCTTTGGAAGAAAATGAAAGTTCTGAGTTGAACTTATTCGAGTTCCCTTCGACGTCCCGAAGAGTGTTTTAAGGATTAAAGATTGAATCATTGAATGGAAAATACCTCAATCAAGGTACTTATTATGTGACTAGACCATTTTAATGTATAAAGATTAAATCTTTGAAAGAAAATGAGAGTTTTGAGTTAAACTTATTCGAGATCTCTTTGACGTCACGAAGAGTGTTTTAAAGTGTAAAGATTGAATCTTTGAATGAAAATAACTGAATAAAGGTACCTATCGTGTCACTTAACCTTTTTAATGTGTAAAGATTGAATCTTTAAAAGAATATGAAAGTTCTGAGTTAAACTTATTCGAGTTCCCTTCGACGTCTCGAAGGGTGTTTTAAAGAGTAAAGATTGAATCATTGAATGGAAATACCTCAATCAGGGTACTTATTATGTCACTAGACCATTTTAATGTATAAGGATTAAATCTTTGAAAGGAAATAAAAGTTTTGAGTTAAACTTATTCGAGACCCCTTTGACGTCACGGAGAGTGTTTTGAAGAGTAAAGATTGAATCTTTGAATGAAACTAACTCAATAAAGTACCTATCATGTCATTAGACCTTTTTAATATATAAAGATTGAATCTTCGAAAGAAAATGAGAGTTCCGAGTTAAACTTATTCGAGTTCCCTTCGACGTCCCAAAGAGTGTTTTAATGAGTAAAGATTGAATCTTTGAATAGAAATACATCAATCTAGGTACCTATTATGTCACTAGACCATTTTAATATATAAAGATTAAATCTTTGAAAAAAAATGAGAGTTTTGAGTTAAACTTATTCGAGATCCCTTTCACGTCACGAAGAGTGTTTTAATAAGTAAAGATTAAATCTTTGAATGAAATTACCTCAATCAAGGTACCTATCATGTCACTAGACCATTTTAACGTATAAAAGAGTGTTTTAATGAGTAAGGGTTGAGTCTTTAAATGAAAATACCTCAATAATGTACCTAATATGTCAGTAGACCTTTTTAGTGTATAAAGATTGAATCTTTGAAAGAAATTCAGAGTTTTGAGCTAAACTTATTCGAGTTACCCATGAAGTCACGAAGAGTCTTTTAATGAGTAAAGATTGAATCTTCACATGAAAATAACTCAATAAAGGTACCTATTATGTCACTAAACCATTTTAATGTATAAAGATTGAATCTTTGAAAGAAAATGAGAGTTTTGAGTTAAACTTATTCGTGTTCCCTTCGATTTCCCGAAGAGTGTTTTAATGAGTAAAAATTGAATCTTTGAATAGAAATGCCTCAATCAAGGTACCTATTATGTCACAAGACCATTTTAATGTATAAAGATTAAATCTTTGAAAGCAAAATGAGAGCTTTGAGTTAAACATATTCAGGATCCCATCGACGTCCCGAAGAGTGTTTTAATTAGTGAAGATTGAATCTTCGAATGGAAATACCTCAATCAAGGTACCTATTATGTCACAAGACCATTTTAATGTATAAAGATTAAATCTTTGAAAGAAAATGAGAGTTTTGAGTTAAACTTATTCGGGATCCCTTTGGCGTCACGAAGAGTGCTTTAATGAGTAAAGATCGAATCTTTGAATGAAATTACCTCAATCAAGGTATCTATTATGTCACTAGACCATTTGAACGTATAAAGATTGAATCTCTGAAAGAAAATGAGAGTTCTGAGTTAAATTTATTCAAGTTCCCTTTTACGTCCCGAAGAGTGTTTTAATGAGTAAAGATTTAATCTTTGAATGAGAATACCTCAATAATAAACCTATTATGTCACTAGACCTTTCTAGAGTATAAAGATTGAATCATTGAAAGAAAATCAGAGTTTTGAGCTAAACAGTTTTGAGTTACCCATGAAGTCACGAAGAGTCTTTTAACGAGTAAAGATTGAATCTTCGAATGAAAATAACTCAATAAAGGTACCAATTATGTCACTAAACAATTTTAATGTATAAAGATTGAATCTTTGAAAGAAAATGAGAGTTTTGAGTTAAATTTATTCGAGATCACTTTTACGTCACACAGAGTGTTTTAATGAGTAAAGATTGAATCTGTGAATGAAAATAACTCAATAAAGGTACCTTTCGTGTCACTAAACCTTTTTAATGTACAGAGATTGAATCTTTGAAAGAAAATGAGTGTTTTGAGTTAAACTTATTCGAGTTCCCTTCGACATCCCGAAGAGTGTTTTAATGAGTAAGTATGAAATCTTTGAATGGAAATACCGCAATCAAGGTACCTATTATGTAACAAGACCATTTTGATGTATAAAGATTGAATCTTTGAAAGAAAATGAGAGTTTTGAGCTAAACTTATTCGAGATCCCTTCGAAGTCACGAAGCGTGTTTTAAAGATTAAAGTTTGAAACTTTGAATGAAAATTACTGAATAACGGTTCCTATCATGTCACTAAACCGTTTTAATGTATAAAGATTGAATCTTTGGAAGAAAATGAAAGTTCTGAGTTGAACTTATTCGAGTTCCCTTCGACGTCCCGAAGAGTGTTTTAATGATTAAAGATTGAATCATTGAATGGAAAATACCTCAATCAAGGTACTTATTATGTGACTAGACCATTTTAATATATAAAGATTAAATCTTTGAAAGAAAATGAGAGTTTTGAGTTAAACTTATTCGAGATCTCTTTGACGTCACGAAGAGTGTTTTAAAGTGTAAAGATTGAATCTTTGAATGAAAATAACTGAATAAAGGTACCTATCGTGTCACTTAACCTTTTTAATGTGTAAAGATTGAATCTTTAAAAGAATATGAAAGTTCTGAGTTAAACTTATTCGAGTTCCCTTCGACGTCTCGAAGAGTGTTTTAAAGAGTAAAGATTGAATCATTGAATGGAAATACCTCAATCAGGGTAATTATTATGTCACTAGACCATTTTAATGTATAAGGATTAAATCTTTGAAAGGAAATAAAAGTTTTGAGTTAAACTTATTCGAGATCCCTTTGACGTCACGGAGAGTGTTTTGAAGAGTAAAGATTGAATCTTTGAATGAAACTAACTCAATAAAGGTACCTATCATGTCATTAGACCTTTTTAATTTATAAAGATTGAATCTTCGAAAGAAAATGAGAGTTCCGAGTTAAACTTATTCGAGTTCCCTTCGACGTCCCAAAGAGTGTTTTAATGAGTAAAGATTGAATCTTTGAATAGAAATACATCAATCTAGGTACCTATTATGTCACTAGACCATTTTAATATATAAAGATTAAATCTTTAAAAAAAAATGAGAGTTTTGAGTTAAACTTATTCGAGATCCCTTTCACGTCACGAAGAGTGTTTTAATAAGTAAAGATTGAATCTTTGAATGAAATTACCTCAATCAAGGTACCTATCATGTCACTAGACCATTTTAACGTATAAAAGAGTGTTTTAATGAGTAAGGGTTGAGTCTTTGAATGAAAATACCTCAATAATGTACCTAATATGTCAGTAGACCTTTTTAGTGTATAAAGATTGAATCTTTGAAAGAAAATCAGAGTTTTGAGCTAAACTTATTTGAGTTACCCATGAAGTCACGAAGAGTCTTTTAATGAGTAAAGATTGAATCTTCACATGAAAATAACTCAATAAAGGTACCTATTATGTCACTAAACCATTTTAATGTATAAAGATTGAATCTTTGAAAGAAAATGAGAGTTTTGAGTTAAACTTATTCGAGTTCCCTTCGATGTCCCGAAGAGTGTTTTAATGAGTAAAAATTGAATCTTTGAATAGAAATGCCTCAATCAAGGTACCTATTATGTCACAAGACCATTTTAATGTATAAAGATTAAATCTTTGAAAGCAAAATGAGAGTTTTGAGTTAAACATATTCAGGATCCCATCGACGTCCCGAAGAGTGTTTTAATGAGTGAAGATTGAATCTTCGAATGGAAATACCTCAATCAAGGTACCTATTATGTCACAAGACCATTTTAATGTATAAAGATTAAATCCTTGAAAGAAAATGAGAGTTTTGAGTTAAACTTATTCGGGATCCCTTTGGCGTCACGAAGAGTGCTTTAATGAGTAAAGATCGAATCTTTGAATGAAATTACCTCAATCAAGGTATCTATTATGTCACTAGACCATTTGAACGTATAAAGATTGAATCTCTGAAAGAAAATGAGAGTTCTGAGTTAAACTTATTCAAGTTCCCTTTTACGTCCCGAAGAGTGTTTTAATGAGTAAAGATTTAATCTTTGAATGAGAATACCTCAATAATAAACCTATTATGTCACTAGACCTTTCTAGAGTATAAAGATTGAATCATTGAAAGAAAATCAGAGTTTTGAGCTAAACAGTTTTGAGTTACCCATGAAGTCACGAAGAGTCTTTTAACGAGTAAAGATTGAATCTTCGAATGAAAATAACTCAATAAAGGTACCAATTATGTCACTAAACAATTTTAATGTATAAAGATTGAATCTTTGAAAGAAAATGAGAGTTTTGAGTTAAATTTATTCGAGATCACTTTTACGTCACACAGAGTGTTTTAATGAGTAAAGATTGAATCTGTGAATGAAAATAACTCAATAAAGGTACCTTTCGTGTCACTAAACCTTTTTAATGTACAGAGATTGAATCTTTGAAAGAAAATGAGTGTTTTGAGTTAAACTTATTCGAGTTCCCTTCGACATCCCGAAGAGTGTTTTAATGAGTAAGTATGAAATCTTTGAATGGAAATACCGCAATCAAGGTACCTATTATGTAACAAGACCATTTTGATGTATAAAGATTGAATCTTTGAAAGAAAATGAGAGTTTTGAGCTAAACTTATTCGAGATCCCTTCGAAGTCACGAAGCGTGTTTTAAAGATTAAAGTTTGAATCTTTGAATGAAAATTACTGAATAACGGTTCCTATCATGTCAATAAACCGTTTTAATGTATAAAGATTGAATCTTTGGAAGAAAATGAAAGTTCTGAGTTGAACTTATTCGAGTTCCCTTCGACGTCCCGAAGAGTGTTTTAATGATTAAAGATTGAATCATTGAATGGAAAATACCTCAATCAAGGTACTTATTATGTGACTAGACCATTTTAATGTATAAAGATTAAATCTTTGAAAGAAAATGAGAGTTTTGAATTAAACTTATTCGAGATCTCTTTGACATCACGAAGAGTGTTTTAAAGTGTAAAGATTGAATCTTTGAATGAAAATAACTGAATAAAGGTACCTATCGTGTCACTTAACCTTTTTAATGTGTAAAGATTGAATCTTTAAAAGAATATGAAAGTTCTGAGTTAAACTTATTCGAGTTCCCTTCGACGTCTCGAAGAGTGTTTTAAAGAGTAAAGATTGAATCATTGAATGGAAATACCTCAATCAGGGTACTTATTATGTCACTAGACCATTTTAATGTATAAGGATTAAATCTTTGAAAGGAAATAAAAGTTTTGAGTTAAACTTATTCGAGATCCCTTTGACGTCACGGAGAGTGTTTTGAAGAGTAAAGATTGAATCTTTGAATGAAACTAACTCAATAAAGGTACCTATCATGTCATTAGACCTTTTTAATATATAAAGATTGAATCTTCGAAAGAAAATGAGAGTTCCGAGTTAAACTTATTTGAGTTCCCTTCGACGTCCCAAAGAGTGTTTTAATGAGTAAAGATTGAATCTTTGAAAAGAAATACATCAATCTAGGTACCTATTATGTCACTAGACCATTTTAATATATAAAGATTAAATCTTTGAAAAAAAATGAGAGTTTTGAATTAAACTTATTCGAGATCCCTTTCACGTCACGAAGAGTGTTTTAATAAGTAAAGATTAAATCTTTGAATGAAATTACCTCAATCAAGGTACCTATCATGTCACTAGACCATTTTAACGTGTAAAAGAGTGTTTTAATGAGTAAGGGTTGAGTCATTGAATGAAAATACCTCAATAATGTACCTAATATGTCAGTAGACCTTTTTAGTGTATAAAGATTGAATCTTTGAAAGAAAATCAGAGTTTTGAGCTAAACTTATTCGAGTTACCCATGAAGTCACGAAGAGTCTTTTAATGAGTAAAGATTGAATCTTCACATGAAAATAACTCAATAAAGGTACCTATTATGTCACTAAACCATTTTAATGTATAAAGATTGAATCTTTGAAAGAAAATGAGAGTTTTGAGTTAAACTTATTCGTGTTCCCTTCGATTTCCCGAAGAGTGTTTTAATGAGTAAAAATTGAATCTTTGAATAGAAATGCCTCAATCAAGGTACCTATTATGTCACAAGACCATTTTAATGTATAAAGATTAAATCTTTGAAAGCAAAATGAGAGTTTTGAGTTAAACATATTCAGGATCCCATCGACGTCCCGAAGAGTGTTTTAATGAGTGAAGATTGAATCTTCGAATGGAAATACCTCAATCAAGGTACCTATTATGTCACAAGACCATTTTAATGTATAAAGATTAAATCCTTGAAAGAAAATGAGAGTTTTGAGTTAAACTTATTCGGGATCCCTTTGGCGTCACGAAGAGTGCTTTAATGAGTAAAGATCGAATCTTTGAATGAAATTACCTCAATCAAGGTATCTATTATGTCACTAGACCATTTGAACGTATAAAGATTGAATCTCTGAAAGAAAATGAGAGTTCTGAGTTAAACTTATTCAAGTTCCCTTTTACGTCCCGAAGAGTGTTTTAATGAGTAAAGATTTAATCTTTGAATGAGAATACCTCAATAATAAACCTATTATGTCACTAGACCTTTCTAGAGTATAAAGATTGAATCATTGAAAGAAAATCAGAGTTTTGAGCCAAACAGTTTTGAGTTACCCATGAAGTCACGAAGAGTCTTTTAACGAGTAAAGATTGAATCTTCGAATGAAAATAACTCAATAAAGGTACCAATTATGTCACTAAACAATTTTAATGTATAAAGATTGAATCTTTGAAAGAAAATGAGAGTTTTGAGTTAAATTTATTCGAGATCACTTTTACGTCACACAGAGTGTTTTAATGAGTAAAGATTGAATCTGTGAATGAAAATAACTCAATAAAGGTACCTTTCGTGTCACTAAACCTTTTTAATGTACAGAGATTGAATCTTTGAAAGAAAATGAGTGTTTTGAGTTAAACTTATTCGAGTTTCCTTCGACATCCCGAAGAGTGTTTTAATGAGTAAGTATGAAATCTTTGAATGGAAATACCGCAATCAAGGTACCTATTATGTAACAAGACCATTTTGATGTATAAAGATTGAATCTTTGAAAGAAAATGAGAGTTTTGAGCTAAACTTATTCGAGATCCCTTCGAAGTCACGAAGCGTGTTTTAAAGATTAAAGTTTGAATCTTTGAATGAAAATTACTGAATAACGGTTCCTATCATGTCACTAAACCGTTTTAATGTATAAAGATTGAATCTTTGAAAGCAAAATGAGAGTTTTGAGTTAAACATATTCAGGATCCCATCGACGTCCCGAAGAGTGTTTTAATTAGTGAAGATTGAATCTTCGAATGGAAATACCTCAATCAAGGTACCTATTATGTCACAAGACCATTTTAATGTATAAAGATTAAATCTTTGAAAGAAAATGAGAGTTTTGAGTTAAACTTATTCGGGATCCCTTTGGCGTCACGAAGAGTGCTTTAATGAGTAAAGATCGAATCTTTGAATGAAATTACCTCAATCAAGGTATCTATTATGTCACTAGACCATTTGAACGTATAAAGATTGAATCTCTGAAAGAAAATGAGAGTTCTGAGTTAAACTTATTCAAGTTCCCTTTTACGTCCCGAAGAGTGTTTTAATGAGTAAAGATTTAATCTTTGAATGAGAATACCTCAATAATAAACCTATTATGTCACTAGACCTTTCTAGAGTATAAAGATTGAATCATTGAAAGAAAATCAGAGTTTTGAGCTAAACAGTTTTGAGTTACCCATGAAGTCACGAAGAGTCTTTTAACGAGTAAAGATTGAATCTTCGAATGAAAATAACTCAATAAAGGTACCAATTATGTCACTAAACAATTTTAATGTATAAAGATTGAATCTTTGAAAGAAAATGAGAGTTTTGAGTTAAATTTATTCGAGATCACTTTTACGTCACACAGAGTGTTTTAATGAGTAAAGATTGAATCTGTGAATGAAAATAACTCAATAAAGGTACCTTTCGTGTCACTAAACCTTTTTAATGTACAGAGATTGAATCTTTGAAAGAAAATGAGTGTTTTGAGTTAAACTTATTCGAGTTCCCTTCGACATCCCGAAGAGTGTTTTATTGAGTAAGTATGAAATCTTTGAATGGAAATACCGCAATCAAGGTACCTATTATGTAACAAGACCATTTTGATGTATAAAGATTGAATCTTTGAAAGAAAATGAGAGTTTTGAGCTAAACTTATTCGAGATCCCTTCGAAGTCACGAAGCGTGTTTTAAAGATTAAAGTTTGAAACTTTGAATGAAAATTACTGAATAACGGTTCCTATCATGTCACTAAACCGTTTTAATGTATAAAGATTGAATCTTTGGAAGAAAATGAAAGTTCTGAGTTGAACTTATTCGAGTTCCCTTCGACGTCCCGAAGAGTGTTTTAATGATTAAAGATTGAATCATTGAATGGAAAATACCTCAATCAAGGTACTTATTATGTGACTAGACCATTTTAATGTATAAAGATTAAATCTTTGAAAGAAAATGAGAGTTTTGAGTTAAACTTATTCGAGATCTCTTTGACGTCACGAAGAGTGTTTTAAAGTGTAAAGATTGAATCTTTGAATGAAAATAACTGAATAAAGGTACCTATCGTGTCACTTAACCTTTTTAATGTGTAAAGATTGAATCTTTAAAAGAATATGAAAGTTCTGAGGTAAACTTATTCGAGTTCCCTTCGACGTCTCGAAGAGTGTTTTAAAGAGTAAAGATTGAATCATTGAATGGAAATACCTCAATCAGGGTACTTATTATGTCACTAGACCATTTTAATGTATAAGGATTAAATCTTTGAAAGGAAATAAAAGTTTTGAGTTAAACTTATTCGAGGTCCCTTTGACGTCACGGAGAGTGTTTTGAAGAGTAAAGATTGAATCTTTGAATGAAACTAACTCAATAAAGGTACCTATCATGTCATTAAACCTTTTTAATATATAAAGATTGAATCTTCGAAAGAAAATGAGAGTTCCGAGTTAAACTTATTCGAGTTCCCTTCGACGTCCCAAAGAGTGTTTTAATGAGTAAAGATTGAATCTTTGAATAGAAATACATCAATCTAGGTACCTATTATGTCACTAGACCATTTTAATATATAAAGATTAAATCTTTAAAAAAAAATGAGAGTTTTGAGTTAAACTTATTCGAGATCCCTTTCACGTCACGAAGAGTGTTTTAATAAGTAAAGATTGAATCTTTGAATGAAATTACCTCAATCAAGGTACCTATCATGTCACTAGACCATTTTAACGTATAAAAGAGTGTTTTAATGAGTAAGGGTTGAGTCTTTGAATGAAAATACCTCAATAATGTACCTAATATGTCAGTAGACCTTTTTAGTGTATAAAGATTGAATCTTTGAAAGAAAATCAGAGTTTTGAGCTAAACTTATTCGAGTTACCCATGAAGTCACGAAGAGTGTTTTAATGAGTAAAGATTGAATCTTCACATGAAAATAACTCAATAAAGGTACCTATTATGTCACTAAACCATTTTAATGTATAAAGATTGAATCTTTGAAAGAAAATGAGAGTTTTGAGTTAAACTTATTCGAGTTCCCTTCGATGTCCCGAAGAGTGTTTTAATGAGTAAAAATTGAATCTTTGAATAGAAATGCCTCAATCAAGGTACCTATTATGTCACAAGACCATTTTAATGTATAAAGATTAAATCTTTGAAAGCAAAATGAGAGTTTTGAGTTAAACATATTCAGGATCCCATCGACGTCCCGAAGAGTGTTTTAATGAGTGAAGATTGAATCTTCGAATGGAAATACCTCAATCAAGGTACCTATTATGTCACAAGACCATTTTAATGTATAAAGATTAAATCCTTGAAAGAAAATGAGAGTTTTGAGTTAAACTTATTCGGGATCCCTTTGGCGTCACGAAGAGTGCTTTAATGAGTAAAGATCGAATCTTTGAATGAAATTACCTCAATCAAGGTATCTATTATGTCACTAGACCATTTGAACGTATAAAGATTGAATCTCTGAAAGAAAATGAGAGTTCTGAGTTAAACTTATTCAAGTTCCCTTTTACGTCCCGAAGAGTGTTTTAATGAGTAAAGATTTAATCTTTGAATGAGAATACCTCAATAATAAACCTATTATGTCACTAGACCTTTCTAGAGTATAAAGATTGAATCATTGAAAGAAAATCAGAGTTTTGAGCTAAACAGTTTTGAGTTACCCATGAAGTCACGAAGAGTCTTTTAACGAGTAAAGATTGAATCTTCGAATGAAAATAACTCAATAAAGGTACCAATTATGTCACTAAACAATTTTAATGTATAAAGATTGAATCTTTGAAAGAAAATGAGAGTTTTGAGTTAAATTTATTCGAGATCACTTTTACGTCACACAGAGTGTTTTAATGAGTAAAGATTGAATCTGTGAATGAAAATAACTCAATAAAGGTACCTTTCGTGTCACTAAACCTTTTTAATGTACAGAGATTGAATCTTTGAAAGAAAATGAGTGTTTTGAGTTAAACTTATTCGAGTTCCCTTCGACATCCCGAAGAGTGTTTTAATGAGTAAGTATGAAATCTTTGAATGGAAATACCGCAATCAAGGTACCTATTATGTAACAAGACCATTTTGATGTATAAAGATTGAATCTTTGAAAGAAAATGAGAGTTTTGAGCTAAACTTATTCGAGATCCCTTCGAAGTCACGAAGCGTGTTTTAAAGATTAAAGTTTGAATCTTTGAATGAAAATTACTGAATAACGGTTCCTATCATGTCACTAAACCGTTTTAATGTATAAAGATTGAATCTTTGGAAGAAAATGAAAGTTCTGAGTTGAACTTATTCGAGTTCCCTTCGACGTCCCGAAGAGTGTTTTAATGATTAAAGATTGAATCATTGAATGGAAAATACCTCAATCAAGGTACTTATTATGTGACTAGACCATTTTAATGTATAAAGATTAAATCTTTGAAAGAAAATGAGAGTTTTGAGTTAAACTTATTCGAGATCTCTTTGACGTCACGAAGAGTGTTTTAAAGTGTAAAGATTGAATCTTTGAATGAAAATAACTGAATAAAGGTACCTATCGTGTCACTTAACCTTTTTAATGTGTAAAGATTGAATCTTTAAAAGAATATGAAAGTTCTGAGTTAAACTTATTCGAGTTCCCTTCGACGTCTCGAAGAGTGTTTTAAAGAGTAAAGATTGAATCATTGAATGGAAATACCTCAATCAGGGTACTTATTATGTCACTAGACCATTTTAATGTATTAGGATTAAATCTTTGAAAGGAAATAAAAGTTTTGAGTTAAACTTATTCGAGATCCCTTTGACGTCACGGAGAGTGTTTTGAAGAGTAAAGATTGAATCTTTGAATGAAACTAACTCAATAAAGGTACCTATCATGTCATTAAACCTTTTTAATATATAAAGATTGAATCTTCGAAAGAAAATGAGAGTTCCGAGTTAAACTTATTCGAGTTCCCTTCGACGTCCCAAAGAGTGTTTTAATGAGTAAAGATTGAATCTTTGAATAGAAATACATCAATCTAGGTACCTATTATGTCACTAGACCATTTTAATATATAAAGATTAAATCTTTGAAAAAAAATGAGAGTTTTGAGTTAAACTTATTCGAGATCCCTTTCACGTCACGAAGAGTGTTTTAATAAGTAAAGATTAAATCTTTGAATGAAATTACCTCAATCAAGGTACCTATCATGTCACTAGACCATTTTAACGTATAAAAGAGTGTTTTAATGAGTAAGGGTTGAGTCTTTGAATGAAAATACCTCAATAATGTACCTAATATGTCAGTAGACCTTTTTAGTGTATAAAGATTGAATCTTTGAAAGAAAATCAGAGTTTTGAGCTAAACTTATTCGAGTTACCCATGAAGTCACGAAGAGTCTTTTAATGAGCAAAGATTGAATCTTCACATGAAAATAACTCAATAAAGGTACCTATTATGTCACAAAACCATTTTAATGTATAAAGATTGAATCTTTGAAAGAAAATGAGAGTTTTGAGTTAAACTTCTTCGAGTTCCCTTCGATGTCCCGAAGAGTGTTTTAATGAGTAAAAATTGAATCTTTGAATAGAAATGCCTCAATCAAGGTACCTATTATGTCACAAGACCATTTTAATGTATAAAGATTAAATCTTTGAAAGCAAAATGAGAGTTTTGAGTTAAACATATTCAGGATCCCATCGACGTCCCGAAGAGTGTTTTAATGAGTGAAGATTGAATCTTCGAATGGAAATACCTCAATCAAGGTACCTATTATGTCACAAGACCATTTTAATGTATAAAGATTAAATCTTTGAAAGAAAATGAGAGTTTTGAGTTAAACTTATTCGGGATCCCTTTGGCGTCACGAAGAGTGCTTTAATGAGTAAAGATCGAATCTTTGAATGAAATTATCTCAATTAAGGTATCTATTATGTCACTAGACCATTTGAACGTATAAAGATTGAATCTCTGAAAGAAAATGAGAGTTCTGAGTTAAACTTATTCAAGTTCCCTTTTACGTCCCGAAGAGTGTTTTAATGAGTAAAGATTTAATCTTTGAATGAGAATACCTCAATAATAAACCTATTATGTCACTAGACCTTTCTAGAGTATAAAGATTGAATCATTGAAAGAAAATCAGAGTTTTGAGCTAAACAGTTTTGAGTTACCCATGAAGTCACGAAGAGTCTTTTAACGAGTAAAGATTGAATCTTCGAATGAAAATAACTCAATAAAGGTACCAATTATGTCACTAAACAATTTTAATGTATAAAGATTGAATCTTTGAAAGAAAATGAGAGTTTTGAGTTAAATTTATTCGAGATCACTTTTACGTCACACAGAGTGTTTTAATGAGTAAAGATTGAATCTGTGAATGAAAATAACTCAATAAAGGTACCTATCGTGTCACTAAACCTTTTTAATGTACAGAGATTGAATCTTTGAAAGAAAATGAGTGTTTTGAGTTAAACTTATTCGAGTTCCCTTCGACATCCCGAAGAGTGTTTTAATGAGTAAGTATGAAATCTTTGAATGGAAATACCGCAATCAAGGTACCTATTATGTAACAAGACCATTTTGATGTATAAAGATTGAATCTTTGAAAGAAAATGAGAGTTTTGAGCTAAACTTATTCGAGATCCCTTCGAAGTAACGAAGCGTGTTTTAAAGATTAAAGTTTGAATCTTTGAATGAAAATTACTGAATAACGGTTCCTATCATGTCACTAAACCGTTTTAATGTATAAAGATTGAATCTTTGGAAGAAAATGAAAGTTCTGAGTTGAACTTATTCGAGTTCCCTTCGACGTCCCGAAGAGTGTTTTAATGATTAAAGATTGAATCATTGAATGGAAAATACCTCAATCAAGGTACTTATTATGTGACTAGACCATTTTAATGTATAAAGATTAAATCTTTGAAAGAAAATGAGAGTTTTGAGTTAAACTTATTCGAGATCTCTTTGACGTCACGAAGAGTGTTTTAAAGTGTAAAGATTGAATCTTTGAATGAAAATAACTGAATAAAGGTACCTATCGTGTCACTTAACCTTTTTAATGTGTAAAGATTGAATCTTTAAAAGAATATGAAAGTTCTGAGTTAAACTTATTCGAGTTCCCTTCGACGTCTCGAAGAGTGTTTTAAAGAGTAAAGATTGAATCATTGAATGGAAATACCTCAATCAGGGTACTTATTATGTCACTAGACCATTTTAATGTATAAGGATTAAATCTTTGAAAGGAAATAAAAGTTTTGAGTTAAACTTATTCGAGATCCCTTTGACGTCACGGAGAGTGTTTTGAAGAGTAAAGATTGAATCTTTGAATGAAACTAACTCAATAAAGGTACCTATCATGTCATTAAACCTTTTTAATATATAAAGATTGAATCTTCGAAAGAAAATGAGAGTTCCGAGTTAAACTTATTCGAGTTCCCTTCGACGTCCCAAAGAGTGTTTTAATGAGTAAAGATTGAATCTTTGAATAGAAATACATCAATCTAGGTACCTATTATGTCACTAGACCATTTGAATATATAAAGATTAAATCTTTGAAAAAAAATGAGAGTTTTGAGTTAAACTTATTCGAGATCCCTTTCACGTCACGAAGAGTGTTTTAATAAGTAAAGATTAAATCTTTGAATGAAATTACCTCAATCAAGGTACCTATCATGTCACTAGACCATTTTAACGTATAAAAGAGTGTTTTAATGAGTAAGGGTTGAGTCTTTGAATGAAAATACCTCAATAATGTACCTAATATGTCAGTAGACCTTTTTAGTGTATAAAGATTGAATCTTTGAAAGAAAATCAGAGTTTTGAGCTAAACTTATTCGAGTTACCCATGAAGTCACGAAGAGTCTTTTAATGAGCAAAGATTGAATCTTCACATGAAAATAACTCAATAAAGGTACCTATTATGTCACTAAACCATTTTAATGTATAAAGATTGAATCTTTGAAAGAAAATGAGAGTTTTGAGTTAAACTTATTCGAGTTCCCTTCGATGTCCCGAAGAGTGTTTTAATGAGTAAAAATTGAATCTTTGAATAGAAATGCCTCAATCAAGGTACCTATTATGTCACAAGACCATTTTAATGTATAAAGATTAAATCTTTGAAAGCAAAATGAGAGTTTTAAGTTAAACATATTCAGGATCCCATCGACGTCCCGAAGAGTGTTTTAATGAGTGAAGATTGAATCTTCGAATGGAAATACCTCAATCAAGGTACCTATTATGTCACAAGACCATTTTAATGTATAAAGATTAAATCTTTGAAAGAAAATGAGAGTTTTGAGTTAAACTTATTCGGGATCCCTTTGGCGTCACGAAGAGTGTTTTAATGAGTAAAGATCGAATCTTTGAATGAAATTATCTCAATCAAGGTATCTATTATGTCGCTAGACCATTTGAACGTATAAAGATTGAATCTCTGAAAGAAAATGAGAGTTCTGAGTTAAACTTATTCAAGTTCCCTTTTACGTCCCGAAGAGTGTTTTAATGAGTAAAGATTTAATCTTTGAATGAGAATACCTCAATAATAAACCTATTATGTCACTAGACCTTTCTAGAGTATAAAGATTGAATCATTGAAAGAAAATCAGAGTTTTGAGCTAAACAGTTTTGAGTTACCCATGAAGTCACGAAGAGTCTTTTAACGAGTAAAGATTGAATCTTCGAATGAAAATAACTCAATAAAGGTACCAATTATGTCACTAAACAATTTTAATGTATAAAGATTGAATCTTTGAAAGAAAATGAGAGTTTTGAGTTAAATTTATTCGAGATCACTTTTACGTCACACAGAGTGTTTTAATGAGTAAAGATTGAATCTGTGAATGAAAATAACTCAATAAAGGTACCTATCGTGTCACTAAACCTTTTTAATGTACAGAGATTGAATCTTTGAAAGAAAATGAGTGTTTTGAGTTAAACTTATTCGAGTTCCCTTCGACATCCCGAAGAGTGTTTTATTGAGTAAGTATGAAATCTTTGAATGGAAATACCGCAATCAAGGTACCTATTATGTAACAAGACCATTTTGATGTATAAAGATTGAATCTTTGAAAGAAAATGAGAGTTTTGAGCTAAACTTATTCGAGATCCCTTCGAAGTCATGAAGCGTGTTTTAAAGATTAAAGTTTGAATCTTTGAATGAAAATTACTGAATAACGGTTCCTATCATGTCACTAAACCGTTTTAATGTATAAAGATTGAATCTTTGGAAGAAAATGAAAGTTCTGAGTTGAACTTATTCGAGTTCCCTTCGACGTCCCGAAGAGTGTTTTAATGATTAAAGATTGAATCATTGAATGGAAAATACCTCAATCAAGGTACTTATTATGTGACTAGACCATTTTAATGTATAAAGATTAAATCTTTGAAAGAAAATGAGAGTTTTGAGTTAAACTTATTCGAGATCTCTTTGACGTCACGAAGAGTGTTTTAAAGTGTAAAGATTGAATCTTTGAATGAAAATAACTGAATAAAGGTACCTATCGTGTCACTTAACCTTTTTAATGTGTAAAGATTGAATCTTTAAAAGAATATGAAAGTTCTGAGTTAAACTTATTCGAGTTCCCTTCGACGTCTCGAAGAGTGTTTTAAAGAGTAAAGATTGAATCATTGAATGGAAATACCTCAATCAGGGTACTTATTATGTCACTAGACCATTTTAATGTATAAGGATTAAATCTTTGAAAGGAAATAAAAGTTTTGAGTTAAACTTATTCGAGATCCCTTTGACGTCACGGAGAGTGTTTTGAAGAGTAAAGATTGAATCTTTGAATGAAACTAACTCAATAAAGGTACCTATCATGTCATTAAACCTTTTTAATATATAAAGATTGAATCTTCGAAAGAAAATGAGAGTTCCGAGTTAAACTTATTCGAGTTCCCTTCGACGTCCCAAAGAGTGTTTTAATGAGTAAAGATTGAATCTTTGAATAGAAATACATCAATCTAGGTACCTATTATGTCACTAAACCATTTGAATATATAAAGATTAAATCTTTGAAAAAAAATGAGAGTTTTGAGTTAAACTTATTCGAGATCCCTTTCACGTCACGAAGAGTGTTTTAATAAGTAAATATTAAATCTTTGAATGAAATTACCTCAATCAAGGTACCTATCATGTCACTAGACCATTTTAACGTATAAAAGAGTGTTTTAATGAGTAAGGGTTGAGTCTTTGAATGAAAATACCTCAATAATGTACCTAATATGTCAGTAGACCTTTTTAGTGTATAAAGATTGAATCTTTGAAAGAAAATCAGAGTTTTGAGCTAAACTTATTCGAGTTACCCATGAAGTCACGAAGAGTCTTTTAATGAGCAAAGATTGAATCTTCACATGAAAATAACTCAATAAAGGTACCTATTATGTCACTAAACCATTTTAATGTATAAAGATTGAATCTTTGAAAGAAAATGAGAGTTTTGAGTTAAACTTATTCGAGTTCCCTTCGATGTCCCGAAGAGTGTTTTAATGAGTAAAAATTGAATCTTTGAATAGAAATGCCTCAATCAAGGTACCTATTATGTCACAAGACCATTTTAATGTATAAAGATTAAATCTTTGAAAGCAAAATGAGAGTTTTGAGTTAAACATATTCAGGATCCCATCGACGTCCCGAAGAGTGTTTTAATGAGTGAAGATTGAATCTTCGAATGGAAATACCTCAATCAAGGTACCTATTATGTCACAAGACCATTTTAATGTATAAAGATTAAATCTTTGAAAGAAAATGAGAGTTTTGAGTTAAACTTATTCGGGATCCCTTTGGCGTCACGAAGAGTGTTTTAATGAGTAAAGATCGAATCTTTGAATGAAATTATCTCAATCAAGGTATCTATTATGTCACTAGACCATTTGAACGTATAAAGATTGAATCTCTGAAAGAAAATGAGAGTTCTGAGTTAAACTTATTCAAGTTCCCTTTTACGTCCCGAAGAGTGTTTTAATGAGTAAAGATTTAATCTTTGAATGAGAATACCTCAATAATAAACCTATTATGTCACTAGACCTTTCTAGAGTATAAAGATTGAATCATTGAAAGAAAATCAGAGTTTTGAGCTAAACAGTTTTGAGTTACCCATGAAGTCACGAAGAGTCTTTTAACGAGTAAAGATTGAATCTTCGAATGAAAATAACTCAATAAAGGTACCAATTATGTCACTAAACAATTTTAATGTATAAAGATTGAATCTTTGAAAGAAAATGATAGTTTTGAGTTAAATTTATTCGAGATCACTTTTACGTCACACAGAGTGTTTTAATGAGTAAAGATTGAATCTGTGAATGAAAATAACTCAATAATGGTACCTATCGTGTCACTAAACCTTTTTAATGTACAGAGATTGAATCTTTGAAAGAAAATGAGTGTTTTGAGTTAAACTTATTCGAGTTCCCTTCGACATCCCGAAGAGTGTTTTATTGAGTAAGTATGAAATCTTTGAATGGAAATACCGCAATCAAGGTACCTATTATGTAACAAGACCATTTTGATGTATAAAGATTGAATCTTTGAAAGAAAATGAGAGTTTTGAGCTAAACTTATTCGAGATCCCTTCGAAGTCACGAAGCGTGTTTTAAAGATTAAAGTTTGAATCTTTGAATGAAAATTACTGAATAACGGTTCCTATCATGTCACTAAACCGTTTTAATGTATAAAGATTGAATCTTTGGAAGAAAATGAAAGTTCTGAGTTGAACTTATTCGAGTTCCCTTCGACGTCCCGAAGAGTGTTTTAATGATTAAAGATTGAATCATTGAATGGAAAATACCTCAATCAAGGTACTTATTATGTGACTAGACCATTTTAATGTATAAAGATTAAATCTTTGAAAGAAAATGAGAGTTTTGAGTTAAACTTATTCGAGATCTCTTTGACGTCACGAAGAGTGTTTTAAAGTGTAAAGATTGAATCTTTGAATGAAAATAACTGAATAAAGGTACCTATCGTGTCACTTAACCTTTTTAATGTGTAAAGATTGAATCTTTAAAAGAATATGAAAGTTCTGAGTTAAACTTATTCGAGTTCCCTTCGACGTCTCGAAGAGTGTTTTAAAGAGTAAAGATTGAATCATTGAATGGAAATACCTCAATCAGGGTACTTATTATGTCACTAGACCATTTTAATGTATAAGGATTAAATCTTTGAAAGGAAATAAAAGTTTTGAGTTAAACTTATTCGAGATCCCTTTGACGTCACGGAGAGTGTTTTGAAGAGTAAAGATTGAATCTTTGAATGAAACTAACTCAATAAAGGTACCTATCATGTCATTAAACCTTTTTAATATATAAAGATTGAATCTTCGAAAGAAAATGAGAGTTCCGAGTTAAACTTATTCGAGTTCCCTTCGACGTCCCAAAGAGTGTTTTAATGAGTAAAGATTGAATCTTTGAATAGAAATACATCAATCTAGGTACCTATTATGTCACTAGACCATTTGAATATATAAAGATTAAATCTTTGAAAAAAAATGAGAGTTTTGAGTTAAACTTATTCGAGATCCCTTTCACGTCACGAAGAGTGTTTTAATAAGTAAATATTAAATCTTTGAATGAAATTACCTCAATCAAGGTACCTATCATGTCACTAGACCATTTTAACGTATAAAAGAGTGTTTTAATGAGTAAGGGTTGAGTCTTTGAATGAAAATACCTCAATAATGTACCTAATATGTCAGTAGACCTTTTTAGTGTATAAAGATTGAATCTTTGAAAGAAAATCAGAGTTTTGAGCTAAACTTATTCGAGTTACCCATGAAGTCACGAAGAGTCTTTTAATGAGCAAAGATTGAATCTTCACATGAAAATAACTCAATAAAGGTACCTATTATGTCACTAAACCATTTTAATGTATAAAGATTGAATCTTTGAAAGAAAATGAGAGTTTTGAGTTAAACTTATTCGAGTTCCCTTCGATGTCCCGAAGAGTGTTTTAATGAGTAAAAATTGAATCTTTGAATAGAAATGCCTCAATCAAGGTACCTATTATGTCACAAGACCATTTTAATGTATAAAGATTAAATCTTTGAAAGCAAAATGAGAGTTTTGAGTTAAACATATTCAGGATCCCATCGACGTCCCGAAGAGTGTTTTAATGAGTGAAGATTGAATCTTCGAATGGAAATACCTCAATCAAGGTACCTATTATGTCACAAGACCATTTTAATGTATAAAGATTAAATCTTTGAAAGAAAATGAGAGTTTTGAGTTAAACTTATTCGGGATCCCTTTGGCGTCACGAAGAGTGTTTTAATGAGTAAAGATCGAATCTTTGAATGAAATTATCTCAATCAAGGTATCTATTATGTCACTAGACCATTTGAACGTATAAAGATTGAATCTCTGAAAGAAAATGAGAGTTCTGAGTTAAACTTATTCAAGTTCCCTTTTACGTCCCGAAGAGTGTTTTAATGAGTAAAGATTTAATCTTTGAATGAGAATACCTCAATAATAAACCTATTATGTCACTAGACCTTTCTAGAGTATAAAGATTGAATCATTGAAAGAAAATCAGAGTTTTGAGCTAAACAGTTTTGAGTTACCCATGAAGTCACGAAGAGTCTTTTAACGAGTAAAGATTGAATCTTCGAATGAAAATAACTCAATAAAGGTACCAATTATGTCACTAAACAATTTTAATGTATAAAGATTGAATCTTTGAAAGAAAATGAGAGTTTTGAGTTAAATTTATTCGAGATCACTTTTACGTCACACAGAGTGTTTTAATGAGTAAAGATTGAATCTGTGAATGAAAATAACTCAATAAAGGTACCTATCGTGTCACTAAACCTTTTTAATGTACAGAGATTGAATCTTTGAAAGAAAATGAGTGTTTTGAGTTAAACTTATTCGAGTTCCCTTCGACATCCCGAAGAGTGTTTTATTGAGTAAGTATGAAATCTTTGAATGGAAATACCGCAATCAAGGTACCTATTATGTAACAAGACCATTTTGATGTATAAAGATTGAATCTTTGAAAGAAAATGAGAGTTTTGAGCTAAACTTATTCGAGATCCCTTCGAAGTCACGAAGCGTGTTTTAAAGATTAAAGTTTGAATCTTTGAATGAAAATTACTGAATAACGGTTCCTATCATGTCACTAAACCGTTTTAATGTATAAAGATTGAATCTTTGGAAGAAAATGAAAGTTCTGAGTTGAACTTATTCGAGTTCCCTTCGACGTCCCGAAGAGTGTTTTAATGATTAAAGATTGAATCATTGAATGGAAAATACCTCAATCAAGGTACTTATTATGTGACTAGACCATTTTAATGTATAAAGATTAAATCTTTGAAAGAAAATGAGAGTTTTGAGTTAAACTTATTCGAGATCTCTTTGACGTCACGAAGAGTGTTTTAAAGTGTAAAGATTGAATCTTTGAATGAAAATAACTGAATAAAGGTACCTATCGTGTCACTTAACCTTTTTAATGTGTAAAGATTGAATCTTTAAAAGAATATGAAAGTTCTGAGTTAAACTTATTCGAGTTCCCTTCGACGTCTCGAAGAGTGTTTTAAAGAGTAAAGATTGAATCATTGAATGGAAATACCTCAATCAGGGTACTTATTATGTCACTAGACCATTTTAATGTATAAGGATTAAATCTTTGAAAGGAAATAAAAGTTTTGAGTTAAACTTATTCGAGATCCCTTTGACGTCACGGAGAGTGTTTTGAAGAGTAAAGATTGAATCTTTGAATGAAACTAACTCAATAAAGGTACCTATCATGTCATTAAACCTTTTTAATATATAAAGATTGAATCTTCGAAAGAAAATGAGAGTTCCGAGTTAAACTTATTCGAGTTCCCTTCGACGTCCCAAAGAGTGTTTTAATGAGTAAAGATTGAATCTTTGAATAGAAATACATCAATCTAGGTACCTATTATGTCACTAGACCATTTGAATATATAAAGATTAAATCTTTGAAAAAAAATGAGAGTTTTGAGTTAAACTTATTCGAGATCCCTTTCACGTCACGAAGAGTGTTTTAATAAGTAAATATTAAATCTTTGAATGAAATTACCTCAATCAAGGTACCTATCATGTCACTAGACCATTTTAACGTATAAAAGAGTGTTTTAATGAGTAAGGGTTGAGTCTTTGAATGAAAATACCTCAATAATGTACCTAATATGTTAGTAGACCTTTTTAGTGTATAAAGATTGAATCTTTGAAAGAAAATCAGAGTTTTGAGCTAAACTTATTCGAGTTACCCATGAAGTCACGAAGAGTCTTTTAATGAGCAAAGATTGAATCTTCACATGAAAATAACTCAATAAAGGTACCTATTATGTCACTAAACCATTTTAATGTATAAAGATTGAATCTTTGAAAGAAAATGAGAGTTTTGAGTTAAACTTATTCGAGTTCCCTTCGATGTCCCGAAGAGTGTTTTAATGAGTAAAAATTGAATCTTTGAATAGAAATGCCTCAATCAAGGTACCTATTATGTCACAAGACCATTTTAATGTATAAAGATTAAATCTTTGAAAGCAAAATGAGAGTTTTGAGTTAAACATATTCAGGATCCCATCGACGTCCCGAAGAGTGTTTTAATGAGTGAAGATTGAATCTTCGAATGGAAATACCTCAATCAAGGTACCTATTATGTCACAAGACCATTTTAATGTATAAAGATTAAATCCTTGAAAGAAAATGAGAGTTTTGAGTTAAACTTATTCGGGATCCCTTTGGCGTCACGAAGAGTGCTTTAATGAGTAAAGATCGAATCTTTGAATGAAATTACCTCAATCAAGGTATCTATTATGTCACTAGACCATTTGAACGTATAAAGATTGAATCTCTGAAAGAAAATGAGAGTTCTGAGTTAAACTTATTCAAGTTCCCTTTTACGTCCCGAAGAGTGTTTTAATGAGTAAAGATTTAATCTTTGAATGAGAATACCTCAATAATAAACCTATTATGTCACTAGACCTTTCTAGAGTATAAAGATTGAATCATTGAAAGAAAATCAGAGTTTTGAGCTAAACAGTTTTGAGTTACCCATGAAGTCACGAAGAGTCTTTTAACGAGTAAAGATTGAATCTTCGAATGAAAATAACTCAATAAAGGTACCAATTATGTCACTAAACAATTTTAATGTATAAAGATTGAATCTTTGAAAGAAAATGAGAGTTTTGAGTTAAATTTATTCGAGATCACTTTTACGTCACACAGAGTGTTTTAATGAGTAAAGATTGAATCTGTGAATGAAAATAACTCAATAAAGGTACCTATCGTGTCACTAAACCTTTTTAATGTACAGAGATTGAATCTTTGAAAGAAAATGAGTGTTTTGAGTTAAACGTATCCGAGTTCCCTTCGACATCCCGAAGAGTGTTTTAATGAGTAAGTATGAAATCTTTGAAAGGAAATACCGCAATCAAGGTACCTATTATGTAACAAGACCATTTTGATGTATAAAGATTGAATCTTTGAAAGAAAATGAGAGTTTTGAGCTAAACTTATTCGAGATCCCTTCGAAGTCACGAAGCGTGTTTTAAAGATTAAAGTTTGAATCTTTGAATGAAAATTACTGAATAACGGTTCCTATCATGTCACTAAACCGTTTTAATGTATAAAGATTGAATCTTTGGAAGAAAATGAAAGTTCTGAGTTGAACTTATTCGAGTTCCCTTCGACGTCCCGAAGAGTGTTTTAATGATTAAAGATTGAATCATTGAATGGAAAATACCTCAATAAAGGTACTTATTATGTGACTAGACCATTTTAATGTATAAAGATTAAATCTTTGAAAGAAAATGAGAGTTTTGAGTTAAACTTATTCGAGATCTCTTTGACGTCACGAAGAGTGTTTTAAAGTGTAAAGATTGAATCTTTGAATGAAAATAACCGAATAAAGGTACCTATCGTGTCACTTAACCTTTTTAATGTGTAAAGATTGAATCTTTAAAAGAATTTGAAAGTTCTGAGTTAAACTTATTCGAGTTCCCTTCGACGTCTCGAAGAGTGTTTTAAAGAGTAAAGATTGAATCATTGAATGGAAATACCTCAATCAGGGTACTTATTATGTCACTAGACCATTTTAATGTATAAGGATTAAATCTTTGAAAGGAAATAAAAGTTTTGAGTTAAACTTATTCGAGATCCCTTTGACGTCACGGAGAGTGTTTTGAAGAGTAAAGATTGAATCTTTGAATGAAACTAACTCAATAAAGGTACCTATCATGTCATTAAACCTTTTTAATATATAAAGATTGAATCTTCAAAAGAAAATGAGAGTTCCGAGTTAAACTTATTCGAGTTCCCTTCGACGTCCCAAAGAGTGTTTTAATGAGTAAAGATTGAATCTTTGAATAGAAATACATCAATCTAGGTACCTATTATGTCACTAGACCATTTGAATATATAAAGATTAAATCTTTGAAAAAAAATGAGAGTTTTGAGTTAAACTTATTCGAGATCCCTTTCACGTCACGAAGAGTGTTTTAATAAGTAAATATTAAATCTTTGAATGAAATTACCTCAATCAAGGTACCTATCATGTCACTAGACCATTTTAACGTATAAAAGAGTGTTTTAATGAGTAAGGGTTGAGTCTTTGAATGAAAATACCTCAATAATGTACCTAATATGTCAGTAGACCTTTTTAGTGTATAAAGATTGAATCTTTGAAAGAAAATCAGAGTTTTGAGCTAAACTTATTCGAGTTACCCATGAAGTCACGAAGAGTCTTTTAATGAGCAAAGATTGAATCTTCACATGAAAATAACTCAATAAAGGTACCTATTATGTCACTAAACCATTTTAATGTATAAAGATTGAATCTTTGAAAGAAAATGAGAGTTTTGAGTTAAACTTATTCGAGTTCCCTTCGATGTCCCGAAGAGTGTTTTAATGAGTAAAAATTGAATCTTTGAATAGAAATGCCTCAATCAAGGTACCTATTATGTCACAAGACCATTTTAATGTATAAAGATTAAATCTTTGAAAGCAAAATGAGAGTTTTGAGTTAAACATATTCAGGATCCCATCGACGTCCCGAAGAGTGTTTTAATGAGTGAAGATTGAATCTTCGAATGGAAATACCTCAATCAAGGTACCTATTATGTCACAAGACCATTTTAATGTTTAAAGATTAAATCTTTGAAAGAAAATGAGAGTTTTGAGTTAAACTTATTCGGGATCCCTTTGGCGTCACGAAGAGTGCTTTAATGAGTAAAGATCGAATCATTGAATGGAAAATACCTCAATCAAGGTACTTATTATGTGACTAGACCATTTTAATGTATAAAGATTAAATCTTTGAAAGAAAATGAGAGTTTTGAGTTAAACTTAATCGAGATCTCTTTGACGTCACGAAGAGTGTTTTAAAGTGTAAAGATTGAATCTTTGAATGAAAATAACTGAATAAAGGTACCTATCGTGTCACTTAACCTTTTTAATGTGTAAAGATTGAATCTTTAAAAGAATATGAAAGTTCTGAGTTAAACTTATTCGAGTTCCCTTCGACGTCTCGAAGAGTGTTTTAAAGAGTAAAGATTGAATCATTGAATGGAAATACCTCAATCAGGGTACTTATTATGTCACTAGACCATTTTAATGTATAAGGATTAAATCTTTGAAAGGAAATAAAAGTTTTGAGTTAAACTTATTCGAGATCCCTTTGACGTCACGGAGAGTGTTTTGAAGAGTAAAGATTGAATCTTTGAATGAAATTAACTCAATAAAGGTACCTATCATGTCATTAAACCTTTTTAATATATAAAGATTGAATCTTCGAAAGAAAATGAGAGTTCCGAGTTAAACTTATTCGAGTTCCCTTCGACGTCCCAAAGAGTGTTTTAATGAGTAAAGATTGAATCTTTGAATAGAAATACATCAATCTAGGTACCTATTATGTCACTAGACCATTTGAATATATAAAGATTAAATCTTTGAAAAAAAATGAGAGTTTTGAGTTAAACTTATTCGAGATCCCTTTCACGTCACGAAGAGTGTTTTAATAAGTAAAGATTAAATCTTTGAATGAAATTACCTCAATCAAGGTACCTATCATGTCACTAGACCATTTTAACGTATAAAAGAGTGTTTTAATGAGCAAGGGTTGAGTCTTTGAGTGAAAATACCTCAATAATGTACCTAATATGTCAGTAGACCTTTTTAGTGTATAAAGATTGAATCTTTGAAAGAAAATCAGAGTTTTGAGCTAAACTTATTCGAGTTACCCATGAAGTCACGAAGAGTCTTTTAATGAGTAAAGATTGAATCTGTGAATGAAAATAACTCAATAAAGGTACCTATTATGTCACTAAACCATTTTAATGTATAAAGATTGAATCTTTGAAAGAAAATGAGAGTTTTGAGTTAAACTTATTCGAGTTCCCTTCGATGTCCCGAAGAGTGTTTTAATGAGTAAAAATTGAATCTTTGAATAGAAATGCCTCAATCAAGGTACCTATTATGTCACAAGACCATTTTAATGTATAAAGATTAAATCTTTGAAAGCAAAATGAGAGTTTTGAGTTAAACATATTCAGGATCCCATCGACGTCCCGAAGAGTGTTTTAATGAGTGAAGATTGAATCTTCGAATGGAAATACCTCAATCAAGGTACCTATTATGTCACAAGACCATTTTAATGTATAAAGATTAAATCTTTGAAAGAAAATGAGAGTTTTGAGTTAAACTTATTCGGGATCCCTTTGGCGTCACGAAGAGTGCTTTAATGAGTAAAGATCGAATCTTTGAATGAAATTACCTCAATCAAGGTATCTATTATGTCACTAGACCATTTGAACGTATAAAGATTGAATCTCTGAAAGAAAATGAGAGTTCTGAGTTAAACTTATTCAAGTTCCCTTTTACGTCCCGAAGAGTGTTTTAATGAATAAACATTTAATCTTTGAATGAGAATACCTCAATAATAAACCTATTATGTCACTAGACCTTTCTAGAGTATAAAGATTGAATCATTGAAAGAAAATCAGAGTTTTGAGCTAAACAGTTTTGAGCTACCCATGAAGTCACGAAGAGTCTTTTAACGAGAAAAGATTGAATCTTCGAATGAAAATAACTCAATAAAGGTACCAATTATGTCACTAAACAATTTTAATGTATAAAGATTGAATCTTTGAAAGAAAATGAGAGTTTTGAGTTAAATTTATTCGAGATCACTTTTACGTCACACAGAGTGTTTTAATGAGTAAAGATTGAATCTGTGAATGAAAAGAACTCAATAAAGGTACCTTTCGTGTCACTAAACCTTTTTAATGTACAGAGATTGAATCTTTGAAAGAAAATGAGTGTTTTGAGTTAAACTTATTCGAGTTCCCTTCGACATCCCGAAGAGTGTTTTAATGAGTAAGTATGAAATCTTTGAATGGAAATACCGCAATCAAGGTACCTATTATGTAACAAGACCATTTTGATGTATAAAGATTGAATCTTTGAAAGAAAATGAGAGTTTTGAGCTAAACTTATTCGAGATCCCTTCGAAGTCACGAAGCGTGTTTTAAAGATTAAAGTTTGAATCTTTGAATGAAAATTACTGAATAACGGTTCCTATCATGTCACTAAACCGTTTTAATGTATAAAGATTGAATCTTTGGAAGAAAATGAAAGTTCTGAGTTGAACTTATTCGAGTTCCCTTCGACGTCCCGAAGAGTGTTTTAATGATTAAAGATTGAATCATTGAATGGAAAATACCTCAATCAAGGTACTTATTATGTGACTAGACCATTTTAATGTATAAAGATTAAATCTTTGAAAGAAAATGAGAGTTTTGAGTTAAACTTATTCGAGATCTCTTTGACGTCACGAAGAGTGTTTTAAAGTGTAAAGATTGAATCTTTGAATGAAAATAACTGAATAAAGGTACCTATCGTGTCACTTAACCTTTTTAATGTGTAAAGATTGAATCTTTAAAAGAATATGAAAGTTCTGAGTTAAACTTATTCGAGTTCCCTTCGACGTCTCGAAGAGTGTTTTAAAGAGTAAAGATTGAATCATTGAATGGAAATACCTCAATCAGGGTACTTATTATGTCACTAGACCATTTTAATGTATAAGGATTAAATCTTTGAAAGGAAATAAAAGTTTTGAGTTAAACTTATTCGAGATCCCTTTGACATCACGGAGAGTGTTTTGAAGAGTAAAGATTGAATCTTTGAATGAAACTAACTCAATAAAGGTACCTATCATGTCATTAAACCTTTTTAATATATAAATATTGAATCTTCGAAAGAAAATGAGAGTTCCGAGTTAAACTTATTCGAGTTCCCTTCGACGTCCCAAAGAGTGTTTTAATGAGTAAAGATTGAATCTTTGAATAGAAATACATCAATCTAGGTACCTATTATGTCACTAGACCATTTGAATATATAAAGATTAAATCTTTGAAAAAAAATGAGAGTTTTGAGTTAAACTTATTCGAGATCCCTTTCACGTCACGAAGAGTGTTTTAATAAGTAAAGATTAAATCTTTGAATGAAATTACCTCAATCAAGGTACCTATCATGTCACTAGACCATTTTAACGTATAAAAGAGTGTTTTAATGAGCAAGGGTTGAGTCTTTGAATGAAAATACCTCAATAATGTACCTAATATGTCAGTAGACCTTTTTAGTGTATAAAGATTGAATCTTTGAAAGAAAATCAGAGTTTTGAGCTAAACTTATTCGAGTTACCCATGAAGTCACGAAGAGTCTTTTAATGAGTAAAGATTGAATCTTCACATGAAAATAACTCAATAAAGGTACCTATTATGTCACTAAACCATTTTAATGTATAAAGATTGAATCTTTGAAAGAAAATGAGAGTTTTGAGTTAAACTTATTCGAGTTCCCTTCGATGTCCCGAAGAGTGTTTTAATGAGTAAAAATTGAATCTTTGAATAGAAATGCCTCAATCAATGTACCTATTATGTCACAAGACCATTTTAATGTATAACGATTAAATCTTTGAAAGCAAAATGAGAGTTTTGAGTTAAACATATTCAGGATCCCATCGACGTCCCGAAGAGTGTTTTAATGAGTGAAGATTGAATCTTCGAATGGAAATACCTCAATCAAGGTACCTATTATGTCACAAGACCATTTTAATGTATAAAGATTAAATCTTTGAAAGAAAATGAGAGTTTTGAGTTAAACTTATTCGGGATCCCTTTGGCGTCACGAAGAGTGCTTTAATGAGTAAAGATCGAATCTTTGAATGAAATTACCTCAGTCAAGGTATCTATTATGTCACTAGACCATTTGAACGTATAAAGATTGAATCTCTGAAAGAAAATGAGAGTTCTGAGTTAAACTTATTCAAGTTCCCTTTTACGTCCCGAAGAGTGTTTTAATGAGTAAAGATTTAATCTTTGAATGAGAATACCTCAATAATAAACCTATTATGTCACTAGACCTTTCTAGAGTATAAAGATTGAATCATTGAAAGAAAATCAGAGTTTTGAGCTAAACAGTTTTGAGCTACCCATGAAGTCACGAAGAGTCTTTTAACGAGTAAAGATTGAATCTTCGAATGAAAATAACTCAATAAAGGTACCAATTATGTCACTAAACAATTTTAATGTATAAAGATGGAATCTTTGAAAGAAAATGAGAGTTTTGAGTTAAATTTATTCGAGATCACTTTTACGTCACACAGAGTGTTTTAATGAGTAAAGATTGAATCTGTGAATGAAAATAACTCAATAAAGGTACCTATCGTGTCACTAAACCTTTTTAATGTACAGAGATTGAATCTTTGAAAGAAAATGAGTGTTTTGAGTTAAACTTATTCGAGTTCCCTTCGACATCCCGAAGAGTGTTTTAATGAGTAAGTATGAAATCTTTGAATGGAAATACCGCAATCAAGGTACCTATTATGTAACAAGACCATTTTGATGTATAAAGATTGAATCTTTGAAAGAAAATGAGAGTTTTGAGCTAAACTTATTCGAGATCCCTTCGAAGTCACGAAGCGTGTTTTAAAGATTAAAGTTTGAATCTTTGAATGAAAATTACTGAATAACGGTTCCTATCATGTCACTAAACCGTTTTAATGTATAAAGATTGAATCTTTGGAAGAAAATGAAAGTTCTGAGTTGAACTTATTCGAGTTCCCTTCGACGTCCCGAAGAGTGTTTTAATGATTAAAGATTGAATCATTGAATGGAAAATACCTCAATCA
>NW_026775738.1:355000-357500 GCF_030987335.1 Cornus florida | reverse complement strand
TTTTTTTTTTTTTTCTCCGATATACCAAAGCAAGAACAAGAAGACCGAGGCATCAAAATTTTTTTTTTTTTTTTTTTTTTTTTTTCGATAAATCCAACCGAGAACAAGAAGACCGAGGCATCCAAAATTTTTTTTTTTTTTTTTTCTTTCCCATATACCAGAGAAAGAACATGAAGACCGAGGCAACCAACAAAAAATAATTTTTTTTTTCTCTTTCCCGGAATTTTTTTTTTTTTTTTTTCGAAATAGCCGAGAAAGAATATGAAGACCGAGGCATCCAACAAAAAAATTTTTTTTTTTTTTTTTCCTAATCTACCCAAGCAAAACAAATAGAAGACCGAGGCATCCAAAAAATTTTTTTTTTTTTTTTTTTTTTTTCGAAAAATTTTTTTTCACAAAAACTTTTTTTTTTTTTTTTTCCCCAAAAAATTTTTTTTTTCGTTCCAAGCTAACCAAGACATCTACTATTCACTAGTAGAGCAATCGAGACTGCAAAGCAAGCAATGGCCTTACTTGCAGCTCTTGGTGCTGAGAACTCCCCCCCCCCTATAGTAGTCTTAAGTAAAACCACAGCTCTGACAGGAGTAGATATTGCATGCGAGCGAGGAGTCGTAATGGGCAAAATTGACTCGGGGGACCTCCAAATCGAATTCCGTTTCGAGCAAAACACTTCTTAGGCTTCAAGGAAGCTCCCATAAAATTTCCAAACCCAAACTCCAAACTTCATTTTTTAGCCTACAATGCCCACGTGCACGCCGGTGTGCACGCAGGGGTGCTTGAGCATGCGGGAGAGGAGCCATAATGGGCAACATTGACTCGGGGGACCTCCAAATCGAAATCCGTCTCGAGCAAAACACTTCTTAAGCTTCTAGGAAGCTCCCATAAAACTTCCAAACCCAAACTCCAAACTTTATTTTTTAGCATACAATGCCCACGTGCACGCCGGGGTGCTTGAGCGTGCGGGCGAGGAGCCATAATGGGCAACATTGACTCGGGGGACCTCCAAATCGAAATCCGTCTCGAGCAAAACACTTCTTAAGCTTCTAGGAAGCTCCCATAAAACTTCCAAACCCAAACTCCAAACTTTATTTTTTAGCATACAATGCCCACGTGCACGCAGGGGTGCTTGAGCATGCGGAGAGAGGAGCCATAATGGGCAACATTGACTCGGGGGACCTCCAAATCGAAATCCGTCTCGAGCAAAACACTTCTTAAGCTTCTAGGAAGCTCCCATAAAACTTCCAAACCCAAACTCCAAACTTTATTTTTTAGCATACAATGCCCACGTGCACGCCGGGGTGCTTGAGCGTGCGGGCGAGGAGCCGTAATGGGCAAAATTAACACGGGGGACCTTCAAATCGAAATCCGTCTCGAGCAAAGCACTTCTTAGGCTTCTAGGAAGCTCCCATCAAATTTACAAACCCAAACTCCAAACTTCATTTTTTAGCACACAATGCCCACGTGCACGCGGGGGTGCTTAAGCGTGCGGGCGAGGAGTCATAATGGGCAAAATTAACTCGGGGGACCTCCAAATCGAAATCCGTCTCGAGCAAAGCACTTCTTAGGCTTCTAGGAAGCTCCCATAAAATTTCCAAACCCAAACTCCAAACTTCATTTTTTAGCATACAATGCCCCCGTGCACGCGGGGGTGCTTGAGCGTGCGGGGGAGGAGTCATAATGGGCAAAACTAACTCGGGGGACCTCCAAATCGAAATCCGTCTCGAGCAAAACACTTCTTAGGCTTCTAGGAAGCTCCCATAAAATTTCCGAACCCAAACTCCAAACTTCATTTTTTAGCATACGATGCCCACGTGCACGCCGGGGTGCTTGAGCGTGCGGGCGAGGAGTCATAATGGGCAAAAACTAACTCGTGGGATCTCCAAATCAAAATCCGTCTCGAGCAAAGCATTTCTTAGGCTTCTAGGAAGCTCCCATAAAATTTCCGAACCCAAACTCCAAACTTCATTTTTTAGCATACGATGCCCACGTGCACGCCGGGGTGCACGAGCGTGCGGGCGAGGAGTCGTAATGGGCAAAATTAACTCGGGGGACCTCCAAATCGAAATCCGTCTCGAGCAAAGCATTTCTTAGGCTTCTAGGAAGTTCCCGTAAAATTTTCAAACCCAAACTCCAAACTTCATTTTTTAGCATACGATGCCCACGTGCGCGCCGGTGTGCACGTCGGGGTGCTTGAGCGTGCGCGCGAGGAGCCGTAATTGGCAAAATTAACACGGCGGAAATCTAAATCGAAATCCGTCTCGAGCAAAGCACTTCTTAGTCTTCTAGGAAGCTCCCATAAAATTTTCAAACCCAAACTCCAAACTTCATTTTTTAGCATACGATGCCCACGTGCACGCCGGTGTGCACGAGCATGCGGGCGAGGAGTCGTAATGGGCAAAATTAACTCGGGGGACCTCCAAATCGAAATCCGTCTCGAGCAAAGCATTTCTTAGGCTTCTAGGAAGTTCCCGTAAAATTTTCAAACCCAAACTCCAAACTT
>NW_026775738.1:342500-345000 GCF_030987335.1 Cornus florida | reverse complement strand
TTGGTGCTGAGAACTCCCCCCCCCCTATAGTAGTCTTAAGTAAAACCACAGCTCTGACAGGAGTAGATATTGCATGCGAGCGAGGAGTCGTAATGGGCAAAATTGACTCGGGGGACCTCCAAATCGAATTCCGTTTCGAGCAAAACACTTCTTAGGCTTCAAGGAAGCTCCCATAAAATTTCCAAACCCAAACTCCAAACTTCATTTTTTAGCCTACAATGCCCACGTGCACGCCGGTGTGCACGCAGGGGTGCTTGAGCATGCGGGAGAGGAGCCATAATGGGCAACATTGACTCGGGGGACCTCCAAATCGAAATCCGTCTCGAGCAAAACACTTCTTAAGCTTCTAGGAAGCTCCCATAAAACTTCCAAACCCAAACTCCAAACTTTATTTTTTAGCATACAATGCCCACGTGCACGCCGGGGTGCTTGAGCGTGCGGGCGAGGAGCCATAATGGGCAACATTGACTCGGGGGACCTCCAAATCGAAATCCGTCTCGAGCAAAACACTTCTTAAGCTTCTAGGAAGCTCCCATAAAACTTCCAAACCCAAACTCCAAACTTTATTTTTTAGCATACAATGCCCACGTGCACGCAGGGGTGCTTGAGCATGCGGGAGAGGAGCCATAATGGGCAACATTGACTCGGGGGACCTCCAAATCGAAATCCGTCTCGAGCAAAACACTTCTTAAGCTTCTAGGAAGCTCCCATAAAACTTCCAAACCCAAACTCCAAACTTTATTTTTTAGCATACAATGCCCACGTGCACGCCGGGGTGCTTGAGCGTGCGGGCGAGGAGCCGTAATGGGCAAAATTAACACGGGGGACCTTCAAATCGAAATCCGTCTCGAGCAAAGCACTTCTTAGGCTTCTAGGAAGCTCCCATCAAATTTACAAACCCAAACTCCAAACTTCATTTTTTAGCACACAATGCCCACGTGCACGCGGGGGTGCTTAAGCGTGCGGGCGAGGAGTCATAATGGGCAAAATTAACTCGGGGGACCTCCAAATCGAAATCCGTCTCGAGCAAAGCACTTCTTAGGCTTCTAGGAAGCTCCCATAAAATTTCCAAACCCAAACTCCAAACTTCATTTTTTAGCATACAATGCCCCCGTGCACGCGGGGGTGCTTGAGCGTGCGGGGGAGGAGTCATAATGGGCAAAACTAACTCGGGGGACCTCCAAATCGAAATCCGTCTCGAGCAAAACACTTCTTAGGCTTCTAGGAAGCTCCCATAAAATTTCCGAACCCAAACTCCAAACTTCATTTTTTAGCATACGATGCCCACGTGCACGCCGGGGTGCTTGAGCGTGCGGGCGAGGAGTCATAATGGGCAAAAACTAACTCGTGGGATCTCCAAATCAAAATCCGTCTCGAGCAAAGCATTTCTTAGGCTTCTAGGAAGCTCCCATAAAATTTCCGAACCCAAACTCCAAACTTCATTTTTTAGCATACGATGCCCACGTGCACGCCGGGGTGCACGAGCGTGCGGGCGAGGAGTCGTAATGGGCAAAATTAACTCGGGGGACCTCCAAATCGAAATCCGTCTCGAGCAAAGCATTTCTTAGGCTTCTAGGAAGTTCCCGTAAAATTTTCAAACCCAAACTCCAAACTTCATTTTTTAGCATACGATGCCCACGTGCGCGCCGGTGTGCACGTCGGGGTGCTTGAGCGTGCGCGCGAGGAGCCGTAATTGGCAAAATTAACACGGCGGAAATCTAAATCGAAATCCGTCTCGAGCAAAGCACTTCTTAGTCTTCTAGGAAGCTCCCATAAAATTTTCAAACCCAAACTCCAAACTTCATTTTTTAGCATACGATGCCCACGTGCACGCCGGTGTGCACGAGCATGCGGGCGAGGAGTCGTAATGGGCAAAATTAACTCGGGGGACCTCCAAATCGAAATCCGTCTCGAGCAAAGCATTTCTTAGGCTTCTAGGAAGTTCCCGTAAAATTTTCAAACCCAAACTCCAAACTTCATTTTTTAGCATACGATGCCCACGTGCGCGCCGGTGTGCACGTCGGGGTGCTTGAGCGTGCGCGCGAGGAGCCGTAATTGGCAAAATTAACACGGCGGAAATCTAAATCGAAATCCGTCTCGAGCAAAGCATTTCTTAGGCTTCTAGGAAGCTCCCATAAGATTTCTGAACCCAAACTCCAAACTTCATTTTTTAGCATACGATGCCCACGTGCACGCCGGTGTGCACGAGCATGCGGGCGAGGAGTCATAAAGGGCAAACTTAACTCGGGGGACCTCCAAATCGAAATCCGTCTCGAGCAAAGCATTTCTTAGGCTTCTAGGAAGCTCCCATAAAATTTTCAAACCCAAACTCCAAACTTCAATTTTAGCATACCATGCCCACGTGCACGTCGGGGTGCACGAGCGTGCGGGCGAGGAGTCATAATGGGTAAAATTAACCCGGGGGACCTCCAAATCGAAATCCGTCTCGAGCAAAGCACTTCTTAGTCTTCTAGGAAGCTCCCATAAAATTTTCAAACCC